>NC_046604.1:6852782-7060123 GCF_011750605.1 Drosophila busckii
ATTTCTGCGCGCAATGCGGCAACTCTAAAAGTAATCGATTTGTACGGGACCGCCGCACCAACACGTGCCGCCTACTCTTGGGCATTCAATACATACAGCGTTGGAATTTGCAAAAAGTTTTCACATAATTAACAAGTTATGGTGACTAGAAAAGCGCCAATTAAACGCAGCGCACAGCTGGCAGCTATTGATAAAGCGAATGAAAGTGACGATGAAGGCGCATCACAGCCTAAAGTGCCCAAGGAGCTGCTCGTAATTGCACAGGAGGTGAAAATTGTGCGTGCATTGGCTTGTAATGACTTAACGAAGCGCAATCGACAACTACGCAAGCTGCGAAAATGGTTTCAGCTTCGTGCGCGCAGCTCCTTTCCATTTACCGAGGACGACTTTATGCGCATTTGGAAGGGTTTGTACTACAACGTGTGGATGTCAGACAAGCCCTTGGTGCAGGAGGATTTGGCCGAACAGTTGGCTCAAATGATTGACAGTTTTGATGGCAACACTGCCTGCAGTCTGGCCTATTTTAGCGCCTTTATGCGCACAATGTGTCAAGAGTGGTTTGGCATTGATCAGTGGCGCATGGATAAATTCTTAATGTTGGTGCGCCGCATGCTGCGCTATATGCTACGTCTGCTGAAGGCCCAAAAGTGGCCGCCAGAGCTTATAGAGTCGTACAATGCGACCATGCTGCTTTCTGTTTTGGCAGAGCAGCCCAAATCCCGTGGTCTGACCATGCACTATATGGACATCTTCTTCGAGGAGCTGGCCAAGGCAGCCAATGAGGAAATTACCGCTGCACAGGTGAACCTATTTTTGCGTCCCTTTGTGCGTTACATGGGTACCCAGCGCGATGCCAAGCTGGTAGCTCAGTGTCGCACGCGTGTGCTCTACCAGTTGCTCTACCAAAGTGAGCTGGGACGCGAGTATAGCGAGAAGTACAAGGCATGGAAGGAAATGGGCTTTCCCACAGCATCTATCGATGATGTTGAGAAACTAGACTCTGGATTCGATGAGGAAGAGGATGAACTAGATGAGGAGCAGCAGCCAGAGGCCACGTCGCTGGATCCACGCGCAGGCAATGTCGATGTGCTTATGCCTGAACTACCACTGAATGCGGATGCAGTGCTGGACGAGCTGCAGACCTTGCTACGCACACAGGAATACAACACTAAAAAGCGCAAGGGCTTAAGAAAGCTGGTACACATCTTTGAAACCTATGCTGGCGGTGAATTTCCACTGGGTGTGCGAAATATGCCGAAGCCTGAAGGTGCCACAATGGCAGAGTTGGTGGAGCAAAAGGTAGCTGAGGGTGAGCAACAGGAGGAGGATACATTTGGCACGGGACGTAAACTCAAAAAACTGACAAAGGCTAAACGCAAACGATTGCTCAAATCTATAAATTTTGAGGAGGTGAATGAGGATAACTATGAGGAGATAATCAACAGAGCTTTGTCGCCAAAGCTGCGCGAGCAGGTGAAGCGTAATGAAAAAGTACGTTCCAGCATACAGAATGCGTGGGTGGTCGAAAAAGTGGAAGAGGAAGGCAAGCCAGAGCAGGATGGAGGAGCGGAGCCGAAAGCCAAGCAAAAGACAAAAGCTGCCAAAAAGCCAGCCAAGTCACAGTCCAAGACCCAGCCACAGCAAAAGAAGCTCAAGCAAGCAGCAGCGGATGAGGAAGCGTTAACGTCAACAACAACAGCAGCAGCATCAGCAGCAGAAACAGTAACAACAACAGAAACTCCGAATGAAGAGACAGCAGTCGCTGCCAAGGAGGGCAAGGCAAGCAACGGTTGGGAGGAGGCACTGCAGCCAGGGGAAATGGATTATTTTGTGCCCTCGCGCAAAGTGCAGCTCAAACAAGCGAATAAGAAACTTTCGCTCAATCCTGCTGCACAAAACTCACCCAAAACGCCTGTGGAGCGTCTTAGAGCAGCCGCTACACCACAGACTGGCAGCGCTAAGCGTGTTCGAATCATGATCAAGCAAAACAGCGCCTATCCGAAGAGTGACTACTATCGCCAGTTGAAATTGTCGCCACAATTGCCGTACGATGCCAATCGTTTGCCCGGCAAGAGTGCCCTCAAGCCCCATGTGCTACCGGGTCCTATAAATCCCAATTTTAAGAAAAAGCGTCTGTTCAACGATACGCTGTGACGTTGTGTAAGCTGGCTGGGCTTCGAGGACTGGATGGCTGCTGATTGTACACAATAGCAAATGTCAGCCAATGTTCCATACATACATACATATAAAACTGAGCAGGCTCTGCTGCACTTAGTAGTGTGTGCTCTGCCTTTGCGCTTACTGCATCATCGACATGCATAGTTAATATACCATTATATTGTGTAACAGATATTTTTACTTATGCATTATGCATCATTTATATTGCTTGTAGTTGATTTTTTGTTCAATATGCGCAACACACACATTTCAATGGAATTTATGTACGTATTTAACGAAATAAAAGCTAAAAGTAATGTGAGTTTAAAGCGAATTTTAATTGTAAGGGTAATGATATAGCTAAGGATTAATATAAATGCAAGTGGACGAATTTTAAAATCGACTGGTAACAGTAAGTATAGCCATCAATACATAAGTTAAGATCTTTACCAAATGCTTTAACAATATTTTAAATTTTTTTTTTACATACCAGTATTTATTGCTAATTTAGACGGAGTTTGGATGCTTTTAACTTTAATTATAAAAGCAGATTGGATAATTTTGATTTCACATTTTAAGCTTGCCTTTGTGAAAGCTTTGAGCTGAGCAATGCTATAAACTATCGAATCAAAAAATTAAATTTATTTTTAAATATATAGCTAGACTCTTATTCATATGCTAAAAAGTCAAAATGTAAAAAAAAACCTATACTCGAGTTCATTGAACTTCATAACATTATTGCAAACGTAAATATATGAACAGAATATAATTACGAAATGCAATAATGCATTGGCTCAAAATAGAAGTTCTATGTTTGGAGAAATCAATATTTTGTAATGCGCTAAAAAATATTTCATTTCATTTATAATACACTACACTAAAACTCTCTAGCTAGACTGAGATTTTTGTCGAGTTTAAAATCGAGCTGCACTCTGCTGGTGCACTCATTGCTTAAGTGCTCTTCAGTGCATTTGAGTAGTCAGTGGCCATAAAGAGAATTGAGTTGTACTAAATTTCTGATCCAAAAAGAGCTCAAAGTGCTTAAGAGATGCAGTTGAGTGTCAAATGCTCCTAAAATAGTGCTACACAATGCAGTTGAAGAGAATTAAGCATGAAGAGAATTAAGCTGAGTGCACTCCGAGTTGAGTTAAATTTGTACTCAGGATTTGAGCGCGCATGCTGAGTTTGAGTCAGGTTGAATTTATTTAAATATAATGGTTGCAGTCTTTATTGCATTATGCAAATAAAAGTTAATGTTTAATGCTAACAATTTTTATCACAGTATTAAACTGACAGTCGTGTGTGTTGATAAAATAGTTAATTTTCATTTTATAAACTCACTCTTATGCAACTTATTATTTAAATAAACATTTTTAACGCTTCACTTCAGCTGTCCATTTCCAAATGCATCTGTAATTTGTTTTGCTTACACAGCATTTGCATAAATTTTTATGTTTACTGCAAAAATGAGTTTACAATTTTTATATATCAGCATTCAATTTATAAGTTATTAAATAAACTTCCGTTTTATGCATGAATTTGCATTTAAATAAACAAATGATTTGCAATAAATTGATGGCTTATTTCAATGTAACCAGTTTAATAAGTTGAAGTGCAGCAGAACAAGCGTTAAGTTAACTTTGGCAAGGACAACGCAGGCAAATGTAAACTTTCCACACATTTGGCGCGTGTCCTGTGCTCAATGTTATTGTCCTTGTTGTGCTTAACAAAACGCTTGGCTGTTGTCACCAAACAATTCCTGTTGACAATCTGTTTAAGTTGCGCAAATCTCGCTAACAAATATGCTGGCAACATATATAAGTATATATATCTATCTGTATCTGTATCTGTAGTATGTTTTGTTGCATTGAGCTGTCTGTGTGTCTATCGAGCTGCATGCATCATTCGCATTCACATTCTGTACCCGGCGGCAACACTTGGCATTGCGTTTGTATTTGTATCTGCAACTGCAACTGCAACTGTGTGTGCATCTATGTATCTGTATCTGTATTCCTTCATTCTGTTGTGTTTATGTGTATTTATTCTTAAGTCTGCCACGCTGCCTGCACATCTTTGTTGCTGTGTATTAAAACTTGTCGAAAATTCTTATTCAATTTACGTGCACTTAAGCGACGATTGTGCATTACGATATATACTACGACGCTCAAGTCTGCACTGTCTGCCACATTTGACAACTGAAGCCAAGTACTAAAATACGATTACGTGTTGATGTCGTTTAACAATCAAAAATTTACAGCTGTAATATTTAAAAATTATATTTTTATAGCTAGTCGTGCGTTTGTTTTTATAGATATTGCAAGATTGCTTAACAGCTTATTTATTTTTGTAGAATTTGTACTCGACGTATACGTAATTTTGAAGGGGAACAAAAGATACCTGCTAGTCAATTGTTTGCCAGCTTCTAAATTTGTATTATTAAATTTGTTGCATTTCATTGAATACAACAACAAATGGCTTTAATGTTAGAGGAAATTTGCAAAGCTCTATGGCTCTATTATTGCTAGGTCTAAAATCGATAGTGATGATTGATTCCTCAATGCTAATTCAACAATACTGAGCTGCTTTAACGTTTAATCGTTGCCTTCGCATAAACAAATGAGAACTTGATTTCTTGCAGTGTATAGCTCAAGCTTTTGTTTACTTGGGTGTCGCTTTCACCGCTTGTCTCACTTGCACAGCTATTTTTAGCACTTTAATGGATTGTTGACGCTAAAATTACTTACTTAAATTCTATATTTAAACTAATCAAAACTATGTGTGCTACGATCTTGACCTGTCGGCGACTATAAAAGGCTTTAAATGCGCTGAATCAGCGCACAGTGCAAAATGTTTTTATTTGCATTGCTCATGCTGAGCACAGGTTGCTACCAAGTGGTGCATGGTGACGTGGCAAACTACAAGTCCTGTGGGACAGACAAGCAATGTGTGCCCTACGAACTCTGCGGTGAGGGACTCTGGCTGGACGGACAGTTCTATGCGGATCGTAGTCGAACCTTGTTGGATGAGCAGCATTGTCATTATATGGAAAAATGTTGTGGCGTGCAGCAGACGGTGCGTATTAGCTTTAAAAATTTACATAGCTGAGCAATATTATCTACTACAGCTAGCAACAGCCAAGAGCTTGAATTATAGCACGACCAGCAGTTGTGGCGAGTGTCTGGATGAGTGGCTGCATCTGCGTCCGTTGGGCTATAAGCAGCTGGAGTCTAAATTTGCCGAGTTTCCCTGGTTGGTGGCTATTTATGGCTCGCATGGTTATCTCTGCAGTGGCGCTTTGATTGCCACGCTAGCTGTGCTTACCGCCGCGCACTGCGTGCAAGAAGAGTCCCGGGAAACGCTGCATTTGGTGGCAGGTGAATGGGATGCTGCAGTGCAGCTCGAACCCTTGCCACATCAAACACGCAACGTCGCTGAGCTGCTGCTGCATCCAAACTACACGCAACAGCCGGCGGCTCACAATCTGGCGCTGTTGCTGCTGCCGCAGGAGCAACCATTCGAGCTGGCTCCGCATATCCAATTGATTTGCATGCCACCGCCTCACTACAGCTACAACTACAGCCAGTGCTATGTGGCAGGCTGGCGTCGTCAGGACTTTGCTTGCAATGTCACCTTGCCTCAACGTGCGCCACTCTATGTGCTACCGCGCGATCAGTGCGCTGCCAAATTGCGTCTGGCCATTCTAGGACGACGCTTTGCGCTCAATGACACTTTGCTGTGCGCGGGCGGCGATAAGCTGCAGTTTCTTTGCCACGATCTGGGCGCCATTCCTTTAATGTGTCCTGGCAAGCATGAGCGCTTTATGCTTGCGGGACTGATGGCGCGTGCAGTTCGCTGTGATGGGCCCCAGATGCTCAGCATATACTCGAATATACAATACTACAGACCTTGGATTGATCAGAAGCTAAGAGAGCGCGACTTGGACATAAGACCTTATATGCTTTGAATTCGAACTAAGGACCAAACTTTTGCGATTAAATGTGATAAGCAAAAAAGCATTTAAGGCATGTCCTTAACTTTGCCTATAACCATATGCATTATTAAAATGGCATTAAAAATAAATTATATTGTAATAAATCTTTCTATTGGACTTTAGCTTAATAAAGAATTCAAGCAGCAAAATGTAACTGAATTGAGTTCTATTCAAGTACCACAGATTTATTTACAGCTATTGTTACACTTATTTAATTTGTTCATAATAAAACAGCTGCGAATTTCTCCATTGCATTACCTAGAATTAAGTATACGGCTTAGAATATAAGAACGCTCCAAGTACAGCCGCAATTTTCAGTTGAATTTCATTTGTTGCAACAGCAGCAGCTTGGAATTATGCGGCAGCTTCTGTTGGCATTGCTCATCTCCACGGTCTCGGCACACTTTTCTCTATTTGGTGAACCCTACGAGGATGATTATGTCGATGTGCAGTTCGATGGTTGCAAGAAATGCGAACATAACTTTCGCAATATGGTTTTTATTCTGCAGAATCATATACCAGCAACAGATAGAGACGGCATCTCTGTATACTCCTTGATGGTGCTCATTATGTGGTGCTGCTTGGGCGTTTTGGTGGCTCTGCAACGTTGGCGCAGGCATAAATTCTTGGCATATTGCGCTTGAATTATGTTAAGTGCAAAGTTTGTGCGAGTATAAATAAAAGAAGAAAGCTTTGAAGTGTGATGTAAAAGTTTGCTTTATGTATTTGAATGCAAGGTTGGTTTAAAAATAAAAATCACATACTAGCCTCTGCTGCTAAAGATTTTTAATACGATCAGGCTTAAATCTTTGGGCTTCTCTATAGCGGACACTTGCATATTTCTTAAAGTAAATACTTCTTTATATAGAAAAAAAACTGCCAAGCTTATAAAAAATTACATTTTAATTGTAGTTGCATAGAAAAGTCTGCTAACAACTGCACGAAAATTGTTTTTGTTTTTTTATTTTGAGTTGGCAGCACATTTGTCAAGTGCTTGTGACTGGAAGCTGCCACTTTGAAGCTGCAGTTGCAGTCGGATGTGGTATATGGGCACACACTTGAATTATGAGTTTGCTGCTTCGATGTTGCTGTGGCTGTTGCTGTTGCTGCTGTTGTTGCGGGGGAGAGTGAATGTTGGAAGCAGTAGAGCTTTGCATATCGTTGACCCGCGTTGCTGGTGTCTAAATTGAAAATTGAAAAATTGCTTATTGCAATTTGTTGCCCACAATCGGTTGACCATGCACAGAAGGCGCCACTATCGTAACAGTTGCTGTTGTTGCTTTTGTTGTTGTTGTTGTTGTTGTTAGTAGTGCGCCGTTACCGTTACATGCTCTTTGCGCTTTTGAACTTCCGCTTCGCATTTGGTGTGCACGTGCCGCCGCCGCCAACCAACCCACGCTCGAGCCTGCCACATGCTGCAGTAGCTGTTGATGTTGTTGCTGTTGCTGTTGCTGCTGCTGTCCTTTTTGCCAGCAATATATTTTTCTTATTTCGCTTCTCGTATCTATGGTGTGTAGCAAGCTGCTTTGGCAGCTGTAAAAGCGCAAGCAAAAGATAGAAAAGGCAACTAAAGCGAACTGAAAGAAAAAGCAGCAACAGCAGCAGCAGCAAATATAAGGAAAAAAAGGAAGACGTAGAACTTTTGCATATTTTGTACTTTATGCTTGAAATATTTATGATCTCATGCAATTTGTGGCTTACTTTTGGTCGAGCAACTGTCTGGGCTGCTTGTCTGACGTTGCTTGGTTGCAGTTGCCTCGTTGCTACTGCTCCTGCCCTGCCCACAGTTGCTTGGTTAGCACAGTGTCCGAGCTGCATTCAGCGACGTGTCTGCCAATCTGTGAAATATGCTGCTAATGCACTTATTGCCATGGCTATTGAATTTATATGGCAAAATGTCTTGCTCTTGCACTTGGTCTCTGTGTAAGTCTTGTTGCCTCTCGTACTCTTGTGGCCTTTCTGGCCTGGTCTGAATGTCTGCCTGCCTGACATGCCATTCCCCCTTATTTTGATAGTCTAAACAGCTAAAGCAATTTAAAACAAATTCTGTGTATAGACTCAAGACAGCGTGTCCAGCACTCAGCCTAATTGTATTTCCGTTTAAAGTTTACTTTTGATGCCAAATAAGACGTGTCGATTAGAGTTAAAATTAAATTAAATAAATAAACAAAACAGTGCAGCAGTTGCAACATTATGCTACAACGATTTTCTTTAATAGGCCATAATTTAATGTTAGTTAATATTTAAATTGTTACGTTGAAGATATATTTATTTTGAATACATCGTATGAGCAACAAAGTCAGCTATGTTTTTTTATAGTTGTTTAATGCACTGCAATTAAAATTTATTGACTGAAAATATTTCCTTTTGTATATTTGCACTTTTTATAACTAATTTATTTTGTGGCTTTTTTCCAAAGTAAATTCCAAGCACATACTCTACATAAATCTATAAATTTTGTAGCATTTGACTCATTGACCTTAGCTCTATGGCGATTTTCCATACAACTGGCTGGCGACGACATTGGACTGCACAGATTAATTGCCTTGCCCGTATTTGGCTTTAGCTGTCCTGCTACCGCTGGATAAGGACAATAGGACAGCAAGCAGCTAGCAATTGTCGCCGCTAGGGGGCGTTCGTGTGCTTAATTTATGGCGCACTAAATGAAAAAGGCTCCCAAAGTGCATTTTAAGTTGAGCGGCAAATCGAAGCAAATCGAGTGGACGCCAATTGGCAAGTTAGAAGCTGTGTGGCATGGCGTTAACATGGCCACATGCCACATGCTGCTCCCACGTGCTGTTGTTGTTGTTGTTGTTGTAGCTGCTGTTGCGTTTTTCATTGCATTTGGTTACGAGCAACGCGCTGGCCGTACTGGACTCGATTGCTTTTTATTTGGCTTGGCTAACGTTTATTTTTTTTTGTATTTTACCTCCGGCTGGGGAGTTAAGAGCCAAAGAGCCTGAGCCTCCTGTGCTGAGCACACATTTGCCTTTTTGGCTTTTGCGGCTTTGTATTTGTAGTTTTTGGGCCAAAAGTGCTTAATCAATTGGAAGTCGTTGCCAACGAGCGCCTTTAAAGCGAACTTTGGCTTTGCTTCTATTTTATTAGCTGCGGAAATTTTTGTAACAAATTTTACGTGTGAGCAGACAGCAGCAGTAGCGTCGGCGGCGGCGGTGGCAAGTTCAGCTGCAGTCATCCTGGTGCGGACAGCGACTGCATGCGTTTCCGTTAAGGAAATTACCAAACAACGCGCGCATCCGCCAGATATGCGACGCCTGCGGACGCATCGCCGCCACCCCCTCCACCTTTTGCTATTCAGTCTGAAGTGAAATTAATGGCATGGCTAGAAGCATGCCATGTATCCTTTTTTTTTTAGTTTATTGCAGTTCCTTTCGTTTCTACGTTTGCTTTTACTGCTGCTCGGACGACTGCGAATTGCTCGGCATTCTTTAGCTTTGATTGTGTACGCATTGCTAATGCAAGTAATTATGTAATTAGGGTCATTTTTAATTAAACGCCAGCGGCTTCGTTGGCCAAGCAACAGGAAGCAGAAGCTTTCTTTCACCGCAACACTTGATGAATCCTAAGGCGTGCCGCGCTTACATAAAAAACAATCAAGCGTTGCCAGCTGATTAGCAAATTACATAAAGTAACGCATAACATTAACATAATGCAACTAACTCCTAACATTAACATAATGAAACGCATAACACGCACACTGAGCTTATCAGCTCCGCTCTCCGCGTCTTAACATAATGTTATGGCAGCTGTGTAGAGTCGGCAAGTGATCAGTAATGCAAGCTCAGTTTGCTTAAATTTCTCCAGCTGTAGAGCTCGCGGCGACGTCTCTGTCTAATGGAAACTAGGTAAGATAAACATTGCAATTCTGTATAAAAAAAAACGTACGCCCTTTAAAAAATAATACAAAATGCATTGAGCTTGGAAAACAACTATATACATGCACTTAAATATATTTATTTGCAAATTGTTTGATCTATCGGATTAGTTAGATAAAAAAACCATAGCTAACTTTATTGTTACTTATTTACTTATTATTACTTAGTCTCAAAGCAAGCGTCAAGGCTTAGATCTTTTACAAATTTGTAAAAATCGTCTCGGCTAGGTCACTTGTAATCCTCTAGCTCAGCCGGCTGCTTATTGCTTTCTCTTCAAATTTTAATTTATTCCTCATATTTATTTATTTAACGCATGCAATATCTTGCCGTTTACATTGCTTGACTGCCGACAAATAAACTTGTGTATGTAATTTAGTGGACAAGACTCTGCAGCCTGCATTCATCGCGTTGAAAAGTTTTACCAGTTGCAAATAACTTATTAGTCGCAAATAGAAAATACCCAAATGAACTTTAGTTAATTTAAGTGCAAATAACAAACGATTTTGGCGCTCTAAGCTTCGCGCTGCAACCTGCTGCAGCTGCCTTTTGGCTCGTTATCTGCGCGCTCATCACTTGCAATATTTTCATCATAATTTCAAATACGAGTATGTTTATAGAGAGAGAGAAAGAGAAATGTGTGGCAGGCTATAAGCCGCTAGGTAAGTTTGCAACGGCATTGGTTATAGAGAAACAGCAAGAGGTTTTACTTTGCAAACTCATCAAAGTTAAGTTGCCTACAAGGCATAGTCGAAGCACAAGTAGTTGCCAGCGCTGGGTGGTGGCATGCCACTCCGCATTATGTGAATGTCTTGAGTTGTAGCTGTATACGTATATAAATGAAATATATTTTCGGCTGCCTTACTACTTACTTAGCGTTGAGGCGAAGCCCGTTGTCGAAATTGAAGAAAATGCTATAAGCTGTCTTGACTCGCATTTGTTTGCTTTTTGCTGAATTTTCATTTCAATTTTGCTGGCTGCTGCTGTTTTATTTAATCTCACTTGAGGTGCAACGAATGCGTTCAAGTGTTTGTCTACCCAACTACAACAGCCAGCCAGCCAGCCAGTCATTGTCGTCTATTTGCACAGTCTGCTGCGTATATGTGTGTGTCTTAACTACATTTACACACACACATACATTTTTATGCTGTTTGCTTTGTTTACAAACATTTAGTTAATTTTGCATCAAGTGCTACAGTTTGTGGCATGTCTTATTTGCTATTTGCATGGCAATTAATTTTGTAAAATTTCCATTGAGCTCTCAGATCATATATGCGATTGAGTTCTTGCTTTGCTAAACGAGGCGTGGCGGGTGTTTTGGGGGAGGCAAACTTTGGCCATTAGTTTTGGCATTGTTGCAAGTGGCATGTGGCACAAGTTGTTGCAAACAAAACTGTTATTCTCACTGGCCAGCGCACTTCTTGCTTTCTTCCATGCGCGTCCGTCTCTCTGCAAGTTTCTCTTTCTATGCCACTGCCACTGCCACATAGACAAGCCGTTGTTGCAGCACCTTTTTCTTTGCATATTTGTTTTGCAAACTTTTCAATTGCTTCGCACACAAACAAACAAACAGAGACACTCACACATTCAAGTGTCCTTTGGAAATAAATATTTTTTCTTCAATTTTCAGTTTTTCTTTTTTTTTTTTTTTGGCTTGTGCTGTTCGTTTTTGCCTTTTGCAATTTGTTCCCAATTGATTTCCAACACTTCAAATTTATTGGTTTTCAAAAACTTTACGAATTTTATTGTTTCCGTTAATTCTTTTGTCCAGCTCAACAGACGCACACACAGACACAGAGTCCGGGGGGCAAGTACTACACACAAATAGACGAACATTTAATAGTCTGACAAAAACAAAAGGGATGCTGCAGCCTTAGTTGGAATGAGAATTGGTTTAAGGATTACACTTCACATGCTCTGCAAAGTGGACAAAAGCTATGCCGGATATGAACGATGCAGCGCTTAAATTAAAAGTTTTGCCCAAATGGAATGATAAATAATAGAGTGTGAAAATTCCTACTTTAATCTTAGCTAGCTGTGGCTGTTTTTGCTGAACATTGAATAAGTGTTATTAATTAATTAAGCTGCATTTAAAAAATCAGCAAAGCGCAAACTTTCAACTTTCAATTTAAAAACAATTTGCTTAAATAAAATGTATTTGAGAAGGTTGCAGCAAATTATAATTGAATTATATTTTTGACAGAATTTTGTATATTGTAATTTCAAATATTTAAAATTTCTCATTTAGATTTGATTCGGCGCGTATTTTGTTTGACTAGAGTACAGCAAGCAGCTGATTGCCAACAGCTGTTGCTTTTGGTTGCAAGAAACTGCGCATGTCCTTAAAACAGGCTCCGCTATTGTTTTGCTTGGGTTGACAGTTGAAGAGAGCAAAGGACAAGAGAGCCAAAATTGTTGGCTATTTTGACAGTTGGCAGGCAGCTATCTACAAGAAACTGAGTTAAAATTGCATAAAATATAGAAAAAGTTAGATTAATCAAAAATAAAATTTATTAAAAAGCCCTGTTAAAGTTCAGAGTGTGCCGTGTTGTCAAGTTAAAGTTAAAGTTAAAGTTAAAGTTGAAATGTATTAAACACAAAGGTGAAAAGCAAACCAAACACAAAGCAGAAATTAATAAAATGCTTAGCTGTTAAACTAAAAAGGCAGCGCTTAGCTTAAACATAAACAAATTGAACTAACATGCTAATAGTCTAATAATGAAATAGATTTGAAATCAAAGTTTTAAAGCAGTATGAAATCTGTGTTTTTATTGATTTTTCATTGTTAATTGGCCAACGAGGGATACTGTCAATGCCAATTCGCTCTCTTCCGCTTGCAGTCTCTCACTCTCTCTCGCTCTCTCTCTCTTGATTTCTAGCTACTCTCGCAGTATTGTACTTGCCTTTTTTGTTTTGCTACGCATTTTCTTATACGCTTTGCCTCTTGCAGCTAAAACAAAAATCAAATTAAAAAATCATGCCAAATACGTAAAACATTGGATACCAAAAAAAAAAAAAAATAATAATTATTGCAACAGCTAAACGGCAACAACAAGTGTTCAATAACTAACCTTAATTCCCCGTCTACGTAAACTCGTCATCTCAACATGTTGAGCAGCCGGAGCCCCCCAACGTATAAGCAGCTCGCCGCAGGACGGCAGGGGGGCTCCGCCAGTAGCTCATCGCTCAGCTCCAGTGCCAACTCCTGCAGCAACAGTTCCCTCAGTGGCCACCACTATCAGCAGGCCTATCTGGGCCACTCGCATGCCTGCTACCATCATCAACAGCAACAACAACAACAGCAAACATCCAAGCAGCAACCACATATACACGGCAGTCGCACCTCATTAACCCCCAGCATGAAGCGCGGCAAACGGAATTGGGGCAGCCGCGAGAGATCCAGCATGAGCTTTCTCATTGTCATACTCTTCTTTGCTGTCTTCGGTCTGATTATATTGACTGAGGTGAGTAGTTCATTATTTACCAAACTTGCATTACATAACACCGCATTTATATAACTCATTTTATATTAAAAGCCTCAAAACATAAATGCAATTTATTTAATTTTCAATTTATCAAGCTTGTTTTAAAACACGAAAAGCTTGCAATGCTTTTTTATGCAGTTGCCATAAATGTTTTCAGTATTTAATTTCTATATTGCCTTTAAAATTCCAGCTGTTTTACATTTCTTTTGCATTTTACAAATTGCAATTAGCATTTTACTGCGTATACGTAATTATAAAAGGCAGACGTTGATTAAAATGCAGAGAGCTAAGCGCTTGCTGGCAGCCAAGCTAAAAATATTTTAATAATCCTTTGCCGCTCTGCTCTTTGCAGGTTTTCATGATCGACGAGCGTTCACCGCATAGCAGCATGTTGGCCATGAGAGCGGGCGGTGGTGGCGGCGCCATTTTGGGTGGTCGCATGGGCGACTCGATGCCGGATTATGATAATGTTAAGGTAAGTTTTGTTATGCAAATGCATGCTGCAATCACAAAAGCAGAGAATGCTGAATTAAATTGCAAAACATTATTCACAAAAATTAAAATACTTTTTTAGTTTTTAGTGCAATATTTGGTTAAATTTGTTGAACTTTGTGGCCTAATTTTATGTAAAGTATTAAGTATGCTAGTTTGCAGAGTATATTATAGTCGCATAGTTGGCAGTTAAGTGGCAGAGGGGAGGGGGGGGCTCTGCTAGCTTAACTAGGTGCACAACTCTTTGGCGTTGCCGTGGGAAAACAAAAGATGTTGCCGTTATTCGTTTGCCATATTTCGTTGCATACTTTTGGGATTGCGCAAGCCAAAGAGATTTGCATATTTAAAGCGCCCAAGCCCGGGCAAAGCAGCACAGCCAGCCCCAGCTAGCAGTCGCAGCAGCAGCAACAGCAGCAGCATATAATGCATATGATTTAATTTTTCATATATATTTTTTTTTAGCGTTATGCAAACAAAAAGCTGATTTATTTACGCTTTGGCGCATGCTGTTGGTTAACTTTTGAATATCATAAAGTGGCGTTGCATAACCTCAGTAAGCCTTTAACTGTGCAATTTAGAAACGTTGGCCTCACAATGCGGCTGCATCTTAACAAGTCAGGTAGATTACGTTTAAATGGAAGCGAGCTAAAGGGTTTTTAAAAATAAAAAATGCTGCACCTCAAGCTCATTGAAAACATTCAGACTTTTTATTAACTTTGCTGCATGCTGAGCATTTATTGAATTTATATATTTGTTGTTGATGTGTGCTATTTCGTTTGGCAGGACGACTACGATCTATTGGATGAAAGCGTTTTGAGTGATAATAAATTAGGTTTTGTACAGCTGCGTGACAATAAGCTTAAAATTCAAGGTGAGTAGCAAGTGGCAATCAGTTGCGCACAATGGTGCCATAATGCAATCAAAGACAGCCATTTTGGCTTAGATAACAATAGCTCAATAGCAGACATTACGTATACGTATACAGAAGCCGCCGGCGTCGATGGACAACGTTATGCTGGCATGCTGCTCAATAGTGTCATTGGAACGGGCACGAACACAGGCATGGGTACTGGAGCGGGTGCGGGTGCGTTTGGAGTTGCTGTTGGTAGTCTGGGTGTGCCATTGATACCTGGACAATTGCTGCCCAGCAAAGTGGAGGAGACATTGCCGCATTTTCCCTTTGGCACGCCGCCCGGCGATGGCGCCTGGCAGGTTGTCAATGGCACACGCTTTAAGTTCTTTGTCTACTCGGCCTATTTCGATAGACGTGATGGAGCACGACTGGTGCGCGTAATTGGCGCCACTAAAACACGTGGACCAGAGCGTGTCTGGTGCAGATTCTGGTATGGACCGATGCCAGCCAATGCCAGCGAGCGTGCCAAATATACGTCGGGAACGGTATTGGCGCGTGTTAAGGTGAGCTTACTCATAAATTAAGTAGCTATAATTAGTAAAGCTATTAAATTTTATTCAGCAAATTAAGTTTAATATTGATTGAAAAATTATTAAAGAAAATTCTTTTCTATACATTTAAAATTTAACAGCCACTTAGCAGTCGATAACTCAAATGATCTGCACTGTTGTGATTTATCGTTATCAAGACTCAAGCTACTGTCATCTTAAATTGATGTCCTAACACTGCTAATTTAATTTATAATTTATTTTTAGATCATACGCGAGAATTGGAATTTAAAGTACAGCGCCTGCTTTGTGCTCTGTCCAGTGCGTGGTCCGGATATGCAAGTGCCCCAATATGTCAGCATTGTTGCCAAGCTGCGCGCGCCACCCGGCAATTTGTTAAAGCTACGCAATACCGATCTGGATGAGGATTTTGCGCCGCCCACAATCCACAACAGCACAAGCAGCCGCTCGTCCCTGCCACATGCAACCGCTGCACGTGCTCATGCGCCACCAAGTGGCGAGCAAATACCCGATCGCATGGCCATATGCGTAAAGCCCTTTCACTTTAGCTACGACCAGGCCCTGTATCTTATGGAGTACTTGGAGTTTTATGCGCTGTTGGGTGTCTCGCATTTTACGTTCTATAATCATACGTTGGGACCACATGCCTCGTGCGTGCTGCAGAGCTATCAAAATGGTCAAGTGCCGGGTAATCTAACCGCCTTCGATTGGGAGCCGCTGCTTTCCTCTGAGATAGCACAGAATATGACGCCACGCGTGCTCAAGTCGCCTAACTACCAAAGACCCACGGTGAGCATATTGCCCTGGAATTTACGCATGCGTTCGCAAAAGGAAATACGCACCGAAGGACTCTTTGCAGCGCTAAATGATTGTCTATATCGCACAATGTATCGCTATAAGTATCTAGCGCTGGTGGATCTTGATGAGTTTATAGTGCCACGCTTTACAGATACGCTGAATGAGCTATTAAGGTAAGTTGACTTGTAGTTAATGTTTATAAGGAAGCTTAAGTATATTTTGTTTTACAGCTCTTTGAATCAGCGTTTTCGCAATCGCAATACGGGCGCCTATTCCTTTCAGAACGCTTTCTACTATTTGCAGTTTGCTGATGACAATTTGGCTAGCTCTGGCGTAGATGTTGGCAATGAGCAGCTGGGCAGCGTGCGCGCTTCCTTGGTTACCCAACGCAAGACACGCAGGTGCGTCCACTTCGAATTTTAATTGTTTATCTGACTTTACAATTACTTATATGCCACAGACGTTATAAGCTACATCCACAGAAGCAGCGCTCCAAGTATATATGCAAGCCGGAAGCTGTTGTCGAAGCGGGCAATCATTTTGTTTGGGAGTTTGCGCCAGGCAAAGGCTCGCTGAATGTCCCGCCCAAGGATGCCATGCTGCAGCATTATAGAGTGAGCTATAGACTTAACTGAACTGAACAATTGCTTAATATTTGTTAAATGCAGGTCTGTGAATTCGGTGGCAACGACTGCATTAAGGCGCCCTCAATTGTCGATCGCACCACAACCAAATATGTAAATCGTCTGGTGCAGCGTGTGGATGCAGTCTATCGCCATTTGCGTCAGCGCTGCGACCTGCCCGCATTGCCCAGGCTGCCAAAACGCACGAATAGTGTCCAAAGCGAAAAGGAACAGCAACAGAAAAACAACGAGAAATTAAAGTTACTACAGAAAATGCGCGAATTGAATGCACAACAGCCAAGCACAAAGACAGCAACAGCAACAAGCGCTACAACGAAGCCCAAGATAACCACGACTATGATAAAAACCACAACGAGAAGGACTACAACAACGACAACAACATCACGTAAGCAGATGCTACAGCTCTTAGCCAAGCCGGTGAGCAGCACTCAGGCACCGCCGCCAGCGAATGTGCGCAAGAAACGCAAAATGATTGTGTTTGAGACAAACGATATAGGGGCGCCCATAGCTCGCGTAGAATATCACTAAACAAAATCATGCAAATGTTAATGAGACAAGCAGAGAGCGTAGGAGCAGCAAACTCAAAGCTAAACTTAATCTTAGGATAAACGTTTTGTGTGAATTGTGTTTAGTGCCAATCAGTTTGATAGAGCGAGAGCGCAAACAAATCATTATCAGTGCATTTTGATTTAGAGTTCAGTTATTAGGTTGTGTGCTTTAGATCAATTGTTTGGTTGTGGCAATGGCAATGACTTTTTGCTCAAGATCAAAAATCAAAATGTAACTCGATTAGCAACGCAGCAATTTGCAAACATTGTGAAATTATATTAAGTTCTTAACTTATCATTATATTTGCATTAAATCGAAAGTAAAACTGCAGATTAATTGCTCATATTTTACATTAAGCTTAAATTAATTTTTGGTCAACTGTTTTCGGATCCTAAAATGCAAACTGATAAAATTAATTCCTATGCAAAATTCTAAAAATTCCTAAAAACAAAAAAATGTCAACTGTAATCCTAAGTTTAGATTTAAGTGTAGTCGCTCCCAAGTACTGTTAGTTGTATGTACAGCCATAAAGAGAGAGAGAGAGCATTTTTTAATTGCTAATTTTTGTCATTTGTTAACTGTCACGCTTAAGCAAAAAGATACTCAGACTTAATGCATTTTAACTAGTTAGCATTGTTTAGCTAGTTCCTTAAGCTCCAACGAATTTTTAATGCTTCAAAGTATTGCAGCTTCAGGTATTTTATTTATTTTTAGCTTCAAAACCTCACAAAACCAACCAGAAGGCAACAACTACTACAAAATTAAACTGTAAACCAAAAATTAAAAAGTATTGCATTAAAATAAAGTGCTCATTAGCTAATAAGATAAACGATATGTATCGAAATGACATTTGTGTCTAAATATATTAATAAAAAAAAAATGCGGTAGTCGAGCCTGCTTGACTATAATATACTCTGAAATTTCATGGCTCCATTTATAAGTAGGGGAAAGTAAAGTAGAGTTCTAAGTTTTAGCTATAAACAAGAAAGGTTGGCAGTTTAGTTCTTATATTTGTATCTTATACATATTTCGTATAAGCAGCTGCTCAGTATAACTTTTAGTCTCATCTTATATACATTTCTTATATGCCAATGCATTTAATAAAATTTCTGTTCTACTCTGCTTGCATACATTTGATATAAAAATCTATTATACGTTGTTTTTTCTTGCATACATTTATTATAATCAAAGAGTATAACACACGACGTATGAGTAATTTTTATACGTATATTTTATCAAGTATACGTATTAGCAAAGAACTCGCATACGCATGCAAGTTTCAAGCCACTCTCATGCACTTTAGCAGCTTCTCTTATAAATGGTTTGAAAACTGAATAAATGCTAGGCTAGGGGTAAGTTAATTTGGCCAAAGGGGAAACTTAAACGTGTAGAGTTAAATATTACGAGTTTGGAGTGAAAACACTTTGCATAACTGCACTATATTATTTGCTCAAATGTTGACTTATAGTTATAAATTAAACAGCTGGTCGTTGTATTCATTGTAAACAAAAATTTGCACGCGCAGCTTAGCGTGGAATAGCTAGGCCTTAAGCTTCCAGCAGTTTAGAACTATGCATAAGCAAATCGGAAATAGTTTTGTTATTTTATGAACATTTTTGTAGCACCGTTGGCTGCACGCTAAATCAAGTTAAAGCTGCTGCAATCGTAAAGTTAATGACCAGCCAAATGACTTAATGTTGCACGATTGGCAAAATGGCTCGACTGTGGTCTAGCAAACGTTGCACGTTGCATGCTATGCTACATGTAGCACTTGGGTCAGCATAAAAGCGCTGAATGGCAGTCATAATTGCATTGAAAATGAAAATGTATGCGTGGCACATGTGCAAAGAAAAGACCGCAGTACGAATTAAGTTTTGCATTGAAGAAAGTTGTTCAATTTTATTTAATACGCTGCTGTTGCACTTTAAAAACTAACAAACCGCCACCTTTAAAAGTTAATGCCCAATGATTGACTGCTGACTATGCGGCAGCAACAAGTTCGTCCAACTGCTGCTGGGTTTCGAATCTTTGCTTGGCCAGCTCGATTAACAAGGCTGCAAAGCACTTGGAGTTGTCAAGACCCTGCTCAACGAATTCGCGGCCTTGCTGCAGCAGATCTTGAAATTCTGCAGCTGCCAGGCGTAATTCCTCCAAAGCCCGTTCCGTGCCCTGCACGCAACGTCGGTTGCTGCGTCCTGGTATCAGGCATAGTTTAATTTCTCTAATGAGCCCCTGCGCCGCTTCTTGTATCTCAATGATGGCATCTATCGCCTCCTGCTCAAACAGACTCTTCTGCAGCAGCAACTCCTCCACGCATTCCTGTTGACGTCTCACAAAGATTTCCAAAGACTTTCTCAAAACGCGCTTAGCCGCTGCTGCAGCCGCATCACCTGCCGCTTGCTTTACGCGTTCCAGCTGCTGATCTGCCCAATCCTGTAGATCGTTAATCTTTCTCGCCACTTGTTCAGCTATCTTAGTGGCCAGCGCACTCTTCAAATTGGTCAGCTTGCTGCTCAGCTCCAAGGCAGTGCCTCTGAGCTTTATAAGCGCTGACAGACTTTTATCTAGCGGCGTGCGCTTAAACCTTTCGCCCTTTATTTTGGCATCCAGTTCATTAATAGACGTTGTCAGGCCGCTTGTTAGTTTCTCCAGACTTTGTAGAAGGTCCTTAGTTAGCGTGTTCGCCAGCTCTTGTCCGAGTGCATTAAGATTCTCAACGAATTCGGCTTTGGAATTGCGAAGATTGTCAAGAAAATCTTTGGCCGCTTCTGCGCCGTTTTCTGTGGCATTTCTGAATCCTTCTAAAATATCCAGGCCAATGTTGCCGAAGCCATTGAGCAGCTTTTCTAATAATGAGCTGCTGGCTTCTGTGGAGCTCTCTGTATTGTTGTTGTTGTTGCCATCAGCTTCATCGTCGGCTGGTGAAGTGCTCTCTTCGTCCTGCTCATCCTCACCCTCATCAGCATCTGCAGTGGATTCTTGCTCATCGTCCTGGCTATCAGCTGTTGTTTCCTCAGCCTCTTCGTCCCCGTCGGCGGCTGGCGAAGTGCTCTCTTCTTCATCAGCATCTGCAGTATTGCCCTGCTCATCGTCCTGGCTATCAGCTGTTGTTTCCTCAGCCTGTTCGTCTCCTTCCTCATCAGCATCTGCAGTGTTGTCCTGCTCATCGTCCTGGCTATCAGCTGTTGTTTCCTCAACCTGTTCGTCTGCTTCTCTATCCGCAGTAGTCTCTGTCTCACCATCAGCTGCAGTAGAATCTTCCTCTTCAGCATCCTCGCTAGCTGCTGTTGTGCTACCGCCTTCAATTAAATTATCCAAATCCTTTTCGCATTGGAACTTATCCTTGATCAACTGCGCTAGTAACTCAGCGTATGTTGTTGCATTTTCTATGCCCAGTTCGATTAGCGCTTTGCCCTGCTCCAGCAACTTTCTAAAAGTCTCCGGTCCCTCGCGCAGCAGCTCAATTAACTCTTCAATATTATCCTGGCAGCTTTGACTGCTGCGTGTGATGCGCGCGCATTGCTTAATTTCCTCAATTAAACGGTCTGCAGTTTCAGCGTTAGTGACAATGGCATCGAGGAGTTTCTGCTCGAGTTCACTCTTCCGCACTAGCACTTCTTCCAGGGAATGCTGCAGCTGCTCGCCAAAGTTTGCCAATAGTGTGTTAAGTATTTCTTTGGCCTGCTCATGGCCTTCACCATCGGTGGCCTCATCCACACGCTCCAACTGCTGCTCAGCCCATTGACGCAGCTCTTGCAGCTGTTGCTCCACCTGACTGTTCACCTTGTTGGCCAGCTGGTTGGTTACATTGGACAGCGTGCTCTGCAGCTCCAAGGCGACTGCACTAAACGTCTGTAGAGCTGCCAAGCCTTGCCGCAAGGCATGTCGCTTAAGCAGATTCTTCTCTCTACGCACTTGTGACTCCAGCTGTTGAATGTTGCGATGCAGCTTGCCAAGATTGCGCAGAGCGTTAGTAACACCCTCCGATATGGCCGTGGCTATATCCTGACCAAACTTACTGAACTCGCTAACAAATTTATCAGTTGAATTGTTTAGTTTATCGAACACATCGTTCGTTACGCCCTGCGCCAAAGAAGCGTTCACAAATCCATCGAATATTTCTCTGCCCGCCTGGCCCAGACCATCCCATAGATTCTCTACAATAGCCTCACTAGGCTTCGCTCCAGTGCCGCCCACGCTCAGGCCTATGGCCAACAGCAGCAGCAACCTGCACTTGACGTTGCTCAACTGCATTTCACGGCGTTTCGCTTAATGCGTCGTCAGCGCTGCTCAACCCGCGGTCTTTTATATTCAGCAAGCGGCTCCCACAAAGGCAAACAGCCAGTTACACGTTATTCAATATTAGCGCATTTTATTTGACAAATATTTAAGCAGCTGCCCCCAGTCGTCGCTTTTGTTGTACGCAGAGCGTGAGGGGGTTGGCAAGTTGGATGGGAGTAAGCAGCAACTGCAAAATTCTGCTTTGTGCTAAATTGGTTAGAAAGCTAATTAAATAGCACATTATGCTGATTGAGCATAAATTAACTTTGTTAAATACTTGCTAAAAAAAAAGCAAAAATTCGCGCACTAATGCAAGCTAATAAATAAAAATTATTAGCTATTTTATTTTAGTATTTTTTTTGAAGATCAGAACATACGCATATAAAATATTTTTGCTTAGTAAGTGCAACATAAATAATATTGTAAATTAAATACATTTATTATTTGATTTAAAAAGCCAAGTCGTTTCTACTTTAAAGAGAAAATATTCCTGACTTTATTTTAATATCAAAGCAACACTATAAAATGTACTTAGCTGATTGTAATCTGATTTAATTTGTGCAATTTGTGAATTGACAAAGCAAATTAATAAGGCTATCAACTATCTGCAAAGGGGAGAAAATGTAACTGAAGCTCTTTATCATAACATGCATGTGAGTGGCCTTTGGTATTAAACTTTATGCATAAATAACTAATTTAGCACGCAAACTATTCAACAAATCAGAGCTGACAGGGCTGAGCTGCTGCGAGGACACGCGGGAGTGACAAAGCTAATAGATGTTACTATGTGATGGGCTTTAATTGTTGCTTGACAAATGTGGTGACGTTGCAGACAACAGCTCTCTGTCTATGTGTGTGTGTATGTGTGTATGTGTGAGTTGAGTTGGGTTCGGTTTGGCTTTTCAAGGTAGCCAGGCTCGTGTGGCATGCAGCATAAACATTTTATTAGACTGCTGTTAGTTTTGTTTAATTATGCCGTCGTTAACTTTGTTACGCACGCAGTCCAAAGGCAGACAGCCATAATTGTTTATATATGTATGAGCTAATTAAGACCGGCAGATACCCTGCTTTAAACCTCAAAGCTTCAGCTTCAACTGCAGCTAACATAACTTTAAGCAATTATTAGTTTATGTGACAAACAAAGACAAAAGCTACTAACTGTATTATATTCTATTTACTCTTGCTCTTACGCTTTAATGTATTTTTTGCTTTGTTGCGGACAGTCCTGTGCTGTCCTGTCCTGCTCTGTCCTGTGCTGTGCTGTCTTGCGTGTCCTTGTCGCTTGCTTGTTCGGCGCTTGGCCAACTCTCTGCCAGACATTTAATTTGCATTTTCAGCTAATTGGCTTACATACGTTGTATTCGCGCTTCGCTTAATTAATTTAATTAGAAATATGTTTTTTGCTGCAAAAGAAAAATAAAATAGTGCACAGTTATTTTCAATATACGTACGTATGTGGGTGTGACTGAATTACAGAGCCAATCTGGCTGATTATAGCGTCTAGAATTTCAAATTTTATATAAAAAAATTTCTCTTACAATGAATTATTCTATTATAGACAACAGTTTAGATAAATTATTCATTTCCGTTAAGAAAGCTATAAAGCTGTTTATGTTAACTTTGCGCTTTCAGCAATTTAAAGCGAAATTGCTTTATGAATTTCTGCGCTTTAATTTCCAATATAAGCTGCTGTTTAGTCCTCCCAGATCGTTGTAAGTGCACCTCAGCTATGGAGCAACTTCCTTTTGCCTGCTTTGGCCATTTGCGCTGACGCTGACCTCAGTGCCCGGCAATGAATGGAGCCCAGCAATGTTGCTGCTGCTGCTGATGTTGCCGTGGCAATCGCGGCCATTAAGTCATTTCGTTTCCTGCAACATTTCCGGTATCTTTTTAGCAAGCAAGTCGCCGGCTTGTGCGGCTAGCCGTGGCGTCTGTGGATGGCATGGCAGCGCGCTGGCCAAAATGCTTTTAAAGTAGGTGGCTGACTGTTCAATTTATTGCTTAACAAATGCATGCTTGTTGTTCTTGCTGCTGTTGCCTTTGGCCAGCACACACACACACACACATACACTGTTGTCTGAAAATTAACTTGCAATTTTTATGCGCTGATAAAATGCTTTGAAAATCTTTTGGCATTAATGTTTCTATAAAATGTGTAAATTTAATAGCCAAAGTGATCAAGTATTGAGTGTAAAATCGCTAATTAAATGTTATTGAAATGCAGGGCTTAAATTTTGTAGCGCATATAACAAAAGTGGATAAAAATTGTCGCATAAGCTATAAGTGTATGTCCATTTGACTTTTAGCTTTTAGTACGCGGCGTATACTTAATCTATAATCACTTAAGCCCCAAGCAAGGGTTCCAGTTGCCATGTTGTGTTGTGCTCGTGTCTCCATCAACACTAATCTAAAAGACTGCAACACATAAAAATTCAAATCAAAATGCGTGCACAGATTTGCAGCAGCAAAATGTAAGTGAATTCAGTGAGCTGCAAAAAAAAACCAAGAACAGCAACAACAAAATGGCGCAGGTGAGTCTAAGTAGATGTGCTGCATGCCCAAAAGCGGCGTGCAAAAGCCAACATTGCTCATACGCCGCATTGGCAGCGGCCACACTGCATGCGCTGCTGCTGTTGTTGTTGTTCTGGTTATGTGTGTGTGTTATTTTTTTTTTTGTTGCTATTTTTGTTAACTCCCTGGGTGCACATGAGGCAGATTTAGTGCGGCAGCTTTTTATATCTTGTCGTGCATTGTGTGTGTGCGCATTGGGGATCAAGTGCCCAGGTAAGCATATGAGTAAAGCTACAAAACTCAGTCACAGTTAGAGCATCAGCTAAATGTGTAACAACAGTCACTTAGCATAGTGCGCCCCCCTCCCCTGCTCATGCTCTCTGCGCTGCGCGTTACTTCATTGGCACAATCCCCAGACTCTGGCACTATTCGAATATAGCTGGCTGCCTGCCTTGGCTTCATTGTTTTGCCTTTTATACTCACTCACACACATACGCAAACTGCTCTTATGCATATGTATTTTTTATTTGTACTTCTTTTTTGTCGCCACGTATTTTGCTTTAATGCGCTGCGGATTTGCTGTGAAATATGCCAAGCACAGCGGCCACATACTGTGCGCATAGACTGTAGCTGTAGCTGTAACTGTTGTAGTGTATGCGCCCGTATCTTGGTCACACCATATCCCTTTGGGGCTGAGCACTCGACTGCGGTCCCAGCACTTTTATGCTAATTAAGTTTATGCTAATTTAACTTATTGCCACTAAGTTGGCCCACATATGCGGCCAGCCGCAAAAGCTGTCCGCACACAGTGAGCCACAGATTCGAAATTCGAATATGCATTGCTGCAATCAAAGCTAAATGCATTTTATTTTATTAAATGTCAAGGTAGTTCAGCACAGTTGCATAACAAGCATACGCACTGTGGACATATTTATATTGAATTACGACTTAAAACGCAAATGTATTACATTCTCGCTTATTCTCGCCTTCTTTTGCATTTTCGTGCGTATAAATTGCTGCTCTGTTTTCTTCTTCTTTTTTGTTATTG
The DNA here is from genome assembly GCF_011750605.1 of Drosophila busckii. NCBI lineage: Eukaryota > Metazoa > Arthropoda > Insecta > Diptera > Drosophilidae > Drosophila > Drosophila busckii. Next base: position 6,878,054 of record NC_046604.1, read on the forward strand.
TGCATGTAAATTGCATTTCCAGCAATAAATCAGTTTTAATCAGTGCCACAGTGCGCGGCAGCTGAGCCCAAGTGCTGTACATATCCCATGCAACACTTGCAGCGCAGGCTTAACGCACCTATGAACTGAACTCTCGGCAAGGCGCCTGCTCTGCATATGATAGGCCTTTATGGCGTGCATACAATCCGTTGTCAAAGGGCAAGCGCCAGCTATATATACACACTTATATATTAATAAAGTTTCGTTAAATAATTGTTGAATCATAGCTATTTGTTTATAATGTTAAGACAAATGCATTTGTACACATTATATTTAGTTCTGAGCCCATGTGTTGCAATTTAATTTTTATTTTGCTACGATTTATTTATTTATATAATCAAAAGCACACACTAATTAAATTATGTTTAATTATTCAATAGCCAATATAAATATTACATTACAAAATATGATTGTGGTTATGAAACGCAATTTCACATAAAAAATAAATAAATAATGAGTAAGCTTAGATAAATAAATAGTTTTGCATTTACAACTTTAAAAAGCAGACAAATGTTAATAAAATTAGTTAAACAAGTTCTTGGCAGCGTCAAATGATTTGCTGTTTTTGCTAAAATTAGTTTGCACACACACACACACATTCTGTTGCTGTTGCTGTGACAACAACAAGCTGAAATTTATTTCTGGGCAATTATGTTGACATGCTAAATGTGCAGCTTGGTGAGCTTATGTTGTGCCAGTTTTGACTGCTGTCTGGCAAAATGCCATTGTGATTGCCCCGCAGCAGTATCCGTTGCAATTTGTGCGTTTTGGGGGCACGCTCAAAGCATTTTTGGCTGACTCTAAGACTTAAAAATGCGATTGTGTCCTGTAGCTTTGATGTCGATTATCAAAGCAGTTAATTTGCTGCTGCTATAAATGTTTTTGGACCACGCCCATGACTGCGGCCTTTTGTTTGCAACAATGCAAACATGCCTGCAAGTGGTTTTATTATTTATGTATTGTGACGCTCAACAATTTTTAGCTGACATGTCAAAACTCTGGCTAACTTTTTATGAAAATACATTTGCAAATAGTTTTGGTGGTCAAGCTTAAGTGCAACATGCTGAGAAACATAAAGAATTAAATGCTTATTGGTTATAATAAAAGCCTTTTAGATGCAACAGTAAATTAATATTTCCAGTTAAAATTACCAATTGATACTAATTGATAATTGAAAGTAATCTAATCATCACTATTTATTATTTAACAGCTATGTTTGTAACTTAAGATGACTTTAAGACTTTATTCTTATGCTTACCTGTACTGTGCGCTCCAGCTGACACAGTTTATTCCTTTATTCCTTTGCTGTCTATGGCTAGCTCTGCATAGTCATATATCAATATTTGCAAAAATAATAAAGTCACCTTAAGAAAATTTATCAAAATCATAAATCACTGCAAATTGCTAACCATTTCTTTATATTTCAGCTTGCGTGCGTGTGCGTTAGTGGTGTGTGTGTGAGAGCTGCAATTTTTTCTTGCTTCAATACATGCATGTGGCGTGGAATTTAAGGTATTTGCAAGCTGACGCCGTGAAATATGCAATGAATATTTCGTTGCTAGCTTAAATTATATAAATTCACTGACAGTCTATTAAAAATGAGTTTGGCAAAGAAAAGTGATAATAATAAAATAAATGCAGACTTTCTGAGCAAACTTCGCAATTGAGATTTATTTCAAGCTGACTCTTGAGCAAATGCTCTGCACTCAAAGTTGAGCTTGAGCGCTTGGCAGCTCTTTGAGCTACATGGAATTGCTGATTTAAGAGCGTTTGAGCGCTTGAGTTTTTGCGAATTGAGTGCTTAAATTGAGTGTGTTTACTCTTTGTTTAATTAAGAGCAAAGTAGTTGAGTAACTTTGACTAATGAGAGTAATTGAGAGTTTTGAGTCGTGGCTTTGAGATTTATAGTGCGAGAGTGCGAGTCCTGGTAGTAAATATAAAGCAATAATACTTGTATAAATAATGAATATACAAGAACTGAATTCATTTTACACACATGGCTTATAATTGTAAGTTGTATAATTGAAAAGTTGATACTTACAAATATAGCTTTAATTATTGCTATTGGTTTAATTAAAAACTGCAGTTGCAGCTCAATAAATAATGGCAGTTTAAATAAAGCGTGGGTCGCCGCCTCAAAGGCACGTGGCAGCAAATCAACAGCGCCAGGCAAACAAACTCAAAATGAAGCCATAAATACATTTGGCGTGCGTACAATGGCCACTTGAATGGCATCGCTTCATCCCTTTCCCCGCAGATTAATCTGCATATACGTAGCTGCATTCTTTCGGAATGCTTTGTGCCGTCGAGTTCTTTTTTTAATTAAAATAAAAATGCAACTCTCATAACCGCGTGACTCAAGCACAGAGCAGGTCAGGCAGGTGTATGGCTGGGTTATGGGTTTATAATGTTTGATGAATGCGAGTAAATCAGAGCAACAATAAAAATTAAGTTCAATCGCATTTTAAATGCCACACACGCGGCAAAGAGAACGAGACAGCAACAAACATACATAATAAACATTTGTTTATCGTGTGGCAAATTAATATATACATTTTTTTTTGTATTGTGCTGTTTTTCAAATAATAGGCTTATAAAATAATTAAATGCAAACGGCTTACGTTTAATGGTTCGCTTTGAAAGCCTTGCCAACGGAGTTGGGGACGTTCAGAAAAATATGAAAAATGCTCGGTGAAATTTCTTTATTGAAATGTTGTTTTTCAAGCATTTATTTGTGCTGCGCTTAAACAGCAACAACAACAATAACACAACTGACAATTAATTGTTAAAAATCAATTTACAGAACGCATGCGGTTAACTCATTTATTTGTGCGTCTGTTCAGCTTTTTTGCTTGACTATACATTTCTCTTTTTTTTATGCATAAAAAATGTGTTGAGCGCGAAATATGCATGTTAAATGAAACGAAATTGCTACAAGTCAAGTATGATACTTTTAAGGCTCTTCGCGTAACAATATACAAATTAAGCTTTAAAGCGCTGAAGGATTGTTGCATTATTGCATAAAGGTGTCGTATTTTATGGCATGGGAATATAATAAATTAAATTTTTTATGTAAAACCAACAATTCTCGTTTACGTAAACCAATTTATTGCGAGGAAACGGAGGCAGCTTATCTTATTTTGCTTATCTCTTGTTCAAATTTAATTTAATTTAATTTAATTATTAATTTAATTTAATTATTCATTTAATTTAATTATTAATTTAGACATATAGATTACGTAGACAGCCAGTGCTGCCAGAATCTCCGAAGCAAAAATTGCTATATTTGTAAAAAAGTTGCTAAAAATTATGTAAAAGTTTCCAACAAAAAAAAATCAATTTCAAAAAGGTATAAAAAATGTCAAAATGCAAACGAAAAATAAAAAATATCTTCTTTTTTTAAAATGTTGCTAAATTTGCTAAGGGAACATTAAAAATTGCTAGATTTGTGGCTAATAGGATTATGAAAATTGCCAGAAATAGCAACTGGCAGCACTTTAGACAGCACTCAGCAACAATAAACAAAGCTTTAACATTATCGAATTAGTTGAGTTTATCAACAAGTGCCAAAAGATTAAGTCAAACATATAGTTGATGCATTGATTCATAAATATAAAGTTTCATTTCAAGTCCCAAGTTTCAAGCCTGTGTTCGACTTGGAGATTCGCTTTATTGGGTCTCAAAAGTATAAAAGTATAAGAATTAAATACAATTAATATTAACATAAAATGAGGCTTACACTTCTGCTATTTAATTATATTAACCCAATTAGTGAACTAGTAAATTATTAATTAATTATTATGCTAATAACCTTCGCTGAGCTAGAAATTATCTATAGCTCTTTTGTTTGAAAAGTCAAAACCAGCTGCTGCTATTCAACTAATTGTTGGGCTGTTGGCCAGCGCAACAAACGGCGCATTTTAAGCGCATTAAGAACTGCACGCATTTGTGAGAAGCTAATCATCGAGGCTGCATGAACAGAAGCGCAACTTAGGCTTTCCCAATGGCCCAGCTACAATATTGTTGTTGTTGTTGTTGTGGAATGCTGACGATGCGTGCTGTCTGCCTTTTGTTTCCTGCTGCAGCTGCAAACGCTTTACCCTCGCTCTGTACCTTCGTTGCATCACTCATACGCACTGTGTTACGCAGAAGAAGGGCTTGGGCTCTTGCATTCAGTGAGTCGTCAAGTACAAGTGCATTTGCATCCAAATTGATTGCTCAGAAAACTGTCGATCTGGCGAAATTGGCAATTTTGAGGGCTACCTGCAATACAGGTGTGTTGTAGCAGGCGTTCAACCAAATTGTGGGCATGGCCACACAAACCAGCAAAACACAGGCAAAGCTGCCGCAGCAGTTTGTGCGCTGATTAAAAGGCTGCTTAACTAAAATTAAAAGCACTGTTGGGTTCAAGCTTAATGGCACTTGACTTACACCAACAACAACATCAACACTACCAACTACATTGTATGTCTGTGTAAAGTGTGCGTAAGTGTGTGTGTGTGAGTATTTAAAACACTTTCTATCCACTCGTAAATGAACAGTTTTAACTGCCAGACAGCTGAAAGCTGCTCGCTGAAAGGCCACGATCTACAAACAATTGTTCTTGTTCTCGTTATTGCTGTTGTTGTTGTTGCTTTGACTTTTGCACTGTTCACCCCTCATTTTTATGCACGCAACTTTTGCGTTTGTTTTCAACTTTCGGCCCCCAAAAAAATAAATTGCTAAAAACTGCTGCATAAACTAAAATAAAACCTACAAAACAAAACAAAAAACAGCAAAAATAAAAGTGGCGCACAAAAAAGTAAACAAGTTTTCAAATATTACGGCGAAAATGTAAATGAAAATTGAAATAATTGCTGGCAACTATTTGCGACTGTTTTTATGCAATGCTGCGTGAAAAACAATGAAAATGAAAAGCCAGCGCAAAAAACATGTCAAAATGCAATGCGCGGGATTTGTTCAAGTTGCAAGTGTTAAATTCTTAAAATGAATTTAACAATTGCGAAAATTGCGAACTTGTGTCAATTAATTAATCGAAATTGCACATAATTTTAATGAAATCATTTTCAACCGAAATTTATGTATGCTTAAATTGCTGTTGATTAAAGTCCTTTGGCCATAATTAGGCAGCTGAACTTTGCGGTTTTGCCGCATGTGCTGACAGCTTTATAATGATGGAAGGCTGCCAAAATAAAATACAACAATTTGCCCACAATGCGTATGTGTGTGTGTGGCTGAGTCTGGGTAATAATTATATATGTATATAAGCAACAAGCTGTGAGCAACGATAATGATCTGTGCGCACATCAATCAACAGCCTTTCAGATTTAGTTTCAGACACAAAAGCATTCACACTCCCAAGCTGATTGCTAGGTTGCTTAAATAGGGCTTGTAGCCATATACAAATGCGTAAGTGTGTGTGTGCGTGTGTGTGCTTGCTGCCAAGTCAATGATGCAAGTAAGAAATTACTTGATTAGCAGCTCTAATATGTTTGCATAATTGCTGAGCAAAAAGCAATTAAAATGTTTAAGCAAATATTGCATATGTTTTCAATTTTTATTAAGTAAATAAACTTGCTGCCATGTTAGCATAAATAATTTAAAAGATTTTAGTGCATTAAAAGAAACACTCAACTTTGTTTAACAGCAAACCAATTTTAATACATTAAATGCTTGGCCATATAACTATCAATAGCTGAGTGTTATTATTATTTAAATATATAGAGAAGTCAGCCACAAACAAAATAATAATAAGATCAGTTAAAAGCTTTTACAACTATTAAAGTCTTACTTAATTCTTTTTTCGTTTACTACATTTTGAAAAATCTTGTAATTTTGTAATCTTGCTACATTTTAGGTTCTGCTTAAGCATCGTCTGCTCTGCTTCTGCCTCTGCCTCTGGTGTTGATAGCTGTCAAGTCGGTGTTACGCATTAACGGCAATTGCTTTTAAATTGATTGATTTGCGTAGAGCGTAGAGAGCTAAGCGACTGTGGCTGCGTCTCATGCACACAAAGTAGCAAGTGTGTGTGTTGCATGTTGAGGATGGCCGTGCGGCGCATGCAGCGCGACACTGCCGCTGACAGCAGTCGGCTTGATTGCCTATGTCTAACCAAACTGCGACACACATGTGAACACATGGGGCAGCCAACCGCCACCCGCCACCTGCAATATGCAACGTGCAACGCGCAACGTGCAACGTCTGCCTTTTTGGGCAAACAAAATATGATTGCTTGCAATTAGGCGCAACGCTTTACGGCCAAAACTCAACCAGACGGCCAAATACTTGCGAGCGCATTAAATAAGAAATTTTACGCCCAAAAATTACAGCATAGCACGCTAAAAACTAATTATACACTTGCCAACCAGCACCAGCACCACCACCACCGCTGCACCACTGTGACCAATGCAGCTGTTTGAGGTCAATGTGCAGCTAACAACAAATATATGGTAATTCTTTTTGTTGACTTTAGCTTTATATTTGTTGATAAATTTCGTTAGAATACGTTTAGTTTACCTTTAGAACAATATAAATTAAGCATACGCACTGTTGAACACAGCAGTAAAATAAAACCAATTCAGCTGAGCTAACAAAAAATACTTGAAAATATGTTTTTAATTATAAAATACACGTAAAGCGTACTCGAGTTTTAAATTAAATTTGTTTTTTTTTTATTTTGAATATACATCAATAGTTTTTAATCAGCTAAATTTCTCATACGTTGAGTGCGCTCCTTAAAAAATGCAGCGCATTAAATAACTTAACTAAGTTATGGCAATGCGTCAAATGGCCCTACAGCTGTAAAAAAGTCAATAAATATGATATTTGAGCTTAATTAATATTGTTATTTTAAATAAAATTTAATAGTTGCCTTCAGCACTTAATAGCAAGCTAAATTACGCATACGCACTGTCGAGCACAGCTGACCTCAACTTGTTGACAGACTGCAGACTGACCTGTCTTGCTGACCCAGTTTAAAGCGCAGACCACTCAAGTAGGCCACTGCTGATGTTTCTCTTGCAAGTCGCTGGAGTATTGCTCGATTTGCAGGACAGCTGCAAAAGGTGCATGAACATTTAATAAGCGAACGTACAATGCTTTAAATTTGCATTTGTTGCTTTGACTCGTTGTTATTTATGCGCAGCAACTGTGGCCATAATTTGCTGGCAACACATTTATGCGCTTTTCACACATCACAAAACTCACAATTCATAAACGTTAAGAGCTCTTGCCGCTGGCCACAACATATGCTAATAAATTTCTAATTGAATAAGCCATAAGCAAATGCGCTGCAAAGACAAAAAGGGAGACAACCATCATCTGTGTGTGTGTGTGTGTGTGTGTGTGTGTGTGTTGGCCACACATAACTTATAATGTCATTCGAATGGCTTAAAAGCGTTATCATTTCTTTGTGTGTTATGCTAAGCGGCAGTTCAAGGCTAGAGAAGGGGGTTCAGCTACGAGCATATATATATATATATATATATATGTGGCAAGCAGAGCTGGCACTCATATGCATGTACTCGTATGGCAGACAGTTGGCAGGAGCCGCAACAGGACATGCACGGGCAGCAGCAGCGGCAACGGACCAACGAGCTGCGCATTTGCATTTGCATTTTACAAACAATTGAAAAAGTAGTTAAACTTTTTGCATACAGCTTGCTTTCACTTTATCACACACATACACGTACACACAGCTAAAAAGTATGCTATAGCTTTTTTCTCTGCTCGCTGTTGACCATGCATCATATGCAATGACTCACAAACGTTGCACTGACGACGCTCTTGGCGTCTGGCCGAGGTGTGGCTACCGTTTGGCATAACCAGCTTTAACGCCATTGCGCTCTAGCCATTTTGCCTGACGTCAAGCGTTTTTGCTAGTGCTCGTACGTATGCTTGATATGCAACTTGGCTGCCTCTTTTTTGTGTTGCTTTTCCATATTCCTTTTTGGTAAGTGTGCATACTTTCGCCTTGTCTAATTTTTTTTTTGTGTGCTTCTGTTTTCACGTGAACTTTATGTTTACCACGTGTGTCCAGCTGCCACTCAGTGTGGACACATTTAGCTTGTCTCTTTGTGGCAGCTGTTGCACTTGTCGCATATGTTTATGGCTATCAAATAGATTAACTAATGAGCTCTAGCTGTTGGTCGCTTGAATGAAGAAAGTGAACAAGAGCATTAAGCATTGTTATGGTTTGTGACTTAAATTACACCAAACGAACAGCAATTCAATCAGCAACTAGGTTAATAATGCAACCATTTAAATTGAAATAAAATATTTGCTATATTTACAGCCGAATGAGAACTAACAATTCTTATTCAAACATGTTACAGTCCAATTATATATTAAGTAAGTCATGCAAACATCTTTATCTAGCCTTGTATAGTCCAACATTGCAACTGAAATGACAACAACTCTTACTGCTCCAAGTATCTCTCCAGGGCAAGGATTAAGGGCACAGCGTTCTGTCAATCTATGCAAATCGTGCATTATTTGGACTATCAATAACTAATTTACATTTCTGCTGAAACAGCGCAAAAATGCTTAAGCTGGCTGGCTGGCTGTCTGGCCAAAAAACTCGTTGCAGCTGTTGACTGCCTCGCTGCAGGGATGCGGATTGCCAAGAACAAAAACAACACAAAACGCTTGCCCGAATACGAATACAGCGCAAACAATGACAACAAAATATGCTGCACTCGAGCGCTGAGAGCTTAAATGAAATGCCAACAAACCAAACAGCCAAAACCGTATTTGTGGCTAAGGGAGGGATGCGGGGCCACGCTTAAACGCAGTGGGACTCCGCTTGGAGTCAATGGTCTGAGCCCGGGGTGCATTTCCTATTGCTGCCGCTGCTGAGCTCTCTGAGCAGCTTCATTTTGGCGTATAATTGAGCACTCACAAAATATGCGACAAGCGACAACTAAGTGGGCGGTTTTTTTCTATGTGCAATTGTGAAGGCGTGGCATTGCATCAGCATCAGCTTGAGTAGCGCATTGTGCGGGCTTAACAAAGATTTGCGGAAGTATGAAAATTTTGCGATTACTTTGTGGCAGCAAATAGAGCGGAAGTCAGTCAACGAATGCAACACGCGCCAGCCGGCAGCCACTTGATTGCGTCATGTCTGCAGGCGGGAGATGTTTGGGTGGCAATTGTTGGCCATGGGTGTGTCTGGCGAAAAGACGAAATCAATGCAGCTAACACTTATTGTTGTTGTTGTTATTGCTGCTGCTATTTGCTTTTGTTGTTTGAGTGCTAGATTTATAAATTTAATAAATGAAAACAGCGTCTTATTAAATTGAATTTGTTATGTTTTATGAAAGCAAATAAATAGTTGTACATATAAAATAAACAAGCAACAATATAAATCTGCAAGATTATTCGCGGTTAACTTTTATTTGGTTTTATTTTCTCAATAAGCGACTAAACGATTAAGAGCTATGAGCTTCTAGTCCATTTTAAATGCTACGATAATAAATAAAACAAGCTGAACAACCAAATTAAACAATACATTATTGTACGTTTATCAATTTGAACATATTTCATTGTAAAATTTTGGCTTTTCAATTAGTCTTAATTGTTCTACTTAAGCAATTACTTAAAAGCTACGCTCTACTGTCATAATTTACACCTACCTGTGCTTATTAATTTAGCCAACATATATCTCGCTCTCGCTCTCGCTCTCTCTCTCTCTCTCTTTCGGTATTGTCTAACATTAATTTATCAATTATAAATGGAGTTGGCAGCATGTTCACATTAATTGTCTGCGTGCACATAAATTTAAGGCCAATGAAATGAATATTTCCACTTTAATAGTTAATTAGTGCCATTTGGGGCGATTGTTAATTGTGCTTGTCGTCTGGCAAAATTCACTCCAGCTCTCTGTCTCTCTCTCTCTCTCTCTCTGTGGGCTTAATTGTTTATCGAAGCCAAATGACCGCGCAAAGACAACCATTGCCCATTCGCAACCCAGTCCAGTCCAGTCGAGCCCTTAGCATTAATCAGAATGCAGTTAGGCAAGCAGGCAAGCGGCTGCTGCTGCTATGTGCAACATATGCGCAAGTATGTGTGCATGTGTGTGTGTGCCTCTTTGTGTGTGTTGCTTGCACATAAATTGTTGCATACCAAGTTAACGCTTTAAGGCATTCGAGCATGGCGTGTGCTGCGGTTTCGAAGCCTCAATTGCATAGCAATCTCATTTTGAGTGCGGCCTTTTGTTGATTGATGGTTAAATAGCAAATCAATATCACTACGCTAATGAGTCTAGCTTGCAAATATGGAGGAAACCAAGCTTGGCTTAAAGTCAACTCTTCGTGCCTGACCTTAGTGCTCAGACAAAATGAGACACATGATTAAATGTTTGGGCTGCTTTTGTTCAATTATTAAATTGCTTGTGCGGCTCCATTGACGCGTATGGCTTTTAATACCTGATTGAGCATGCAAAGCCACCGCGCTGTAACCCCAGTTAGCTTTCAGCAGACAGACAGACAAAGAGATAGAGAGAGACAGAAATAGGCAATCATTGATTCAGTCATGCGTCCGCTTATGTCAATTGTCTAGCTGGCACACTAATTTAATTAGATTTTAATTTATAATTGTCTTTTTTGTGTGCATGCGCAACTAATTATACGCTATAAATACTGCTGTGCAACGGGTCGTATGTGTAATGCTAATAACTAGTTTCGGCTAATGGTTTTTATCTTTCATTTATTTATTGCTGTTGCATTCAAAAATTAAATTTTTGTATGCCACACTGCGGTTTAAGTTAACATTTGTGATCTAAGCATGGCAGGCGACTAATTGCAAAGCGTTTCAAATGACGCCAATAATATGATGCGGCTCTCAATTAATAATAAATTGCAAACGCATTTTGTACATAACTTTAGGCGCTTCATTTGATTTGATGCGATTCGTTGCGTAATTAGAAATGCTTAAATGATTGTTAAATATTAAGTGTGTATGTTTGAATTAAATTACCACAAATGTATTTAATAAGCTAAGTGACGTAAAGCAAAGCAAAACTAAATTGCATTTATCACAAGTGAAATGGATAATGCGAAAGGACACAATTTGTTCAAGTCAAATGTATCTGCGCCTTTAAGCTCTGCAAATAGCAAGCTTTTATTTATATTTAATTAATTATAGTGCGGCTTTACACCTTAATCTCTGCTGACAGTTGCCAGCCAATTGTCAATTAAACATGCATTGAAATGTTTACAGCTGATCCATGACTTTAGCAGCAACACTCACACATCTACACCCAAGCATGCGTGTGTGTCAGTTTATAACTTTTGCCAACGTGTAGTGCCATTTTTAATTATTTTGACATTTTGCCACTAGCTGTAAAATATAATTAACTGCCACAAACACGATTTAAATGCAAATAAACAAATGGTAAAAAAAACACACACAACTTTTCATAAAAACAAAACGTTGCTGTGAAGAAATGCTGTTTAATCATTTGTATACGAAATGCAAAAATTAATTGCGTTTTTTTTTGTAACAGCAATGTCTATATTTATATCAATTAATTGACTAGCGACTGTATTTGGTTTGCATTTAACCCCACTGTGCATAATCGCATTAAAGTTGCGTTAATATATACGCTTAAGCAAAGTTGACAGATTTTCACAATTTACATTTGACAGACACAAACAGCGGCATTTCATATAATTTGCAAATATTTGTTGATTACAGCGATAGGCGGTAAAATAAAATATATTCGCTTGCTGTAAACAATTATTCTGGGAAAAGCTCTGAACCAAAAATAATAAGCTGACTGCAGCGCAGCTCAGTGTCAAATGATGTGTGATATAAAAAAAAGCATTCCATTGCACTTAATTATGGTTAATAAAAACTCACAGCGCAGTTATGTTACGACTGTGTATAATACTTTTTAAATAAATTAAGCCAGCCTCAAATTGGCTTGGACTAAGCTAACCAAGCCTGTTTCTCAGTCTGCCCCACTTGCACACTTTCAACTCTGCCAATTAGCAAACAAAAGGAAATTACAAATGTACATATGTCTCGCCTGCATATGTGTGCGTGTGTGTGTGTGAGTGTGTGTGCATTCTCAGTAAATTTCTTTTGAGACAATGTCATCGTCATTGCTTTCGGCTCTGTCTAATTTTGCACTTTACTTGTGCAATTTTCTGCTTCGCAAACCACACATGCAACTCACACTCTCACACACACACACACACACACACATACGCACGCATTCTCTCGCTCTGCATCTTTCAATTTGGCAAGCACTTGTTGATTTCACTTTGACTGTTTGCTCAACTGCCAATGAAAATTTTCGTCAGTTGCGCCATTTGCTTTATGCATGAGTAACCATTATACTTTACGTCTGTTTATGTATACATATGTGTGTCTGTGCGTGTGTGTGTGTGTATTGCAATCAATGCTGCTGCGCGTGTGTGTGTATATTTGCTTGCAATCACAACAATTGCCAATTGACAGCAAACTATAGCAATTGCTTTGGCTTTCAAAATGATGATAAATGAGTGCGTTTAGTTCTCTATGCACTTTTATATTCCCATCTATTTCGTATGCATTGCTGCTGTATTTTGGCTACGCATAGCAGCAAATGACAGCAGGAATGGCATGCATACGTTCTTTAATTACGCTAGTTTCGTAGGTATGTATGTATGTAGCCTGTTAACCTACAAGTGCCGCTTTATTTGTAAATTAAGCTTAATAAATTTGTCTTTAATAAAGTGTAAAAGTTTTCAGTACAAACATAAGCTATGACTATTGCTAATAAATTGTTGTAAGAATATAAAAATACATATTTAATAAAGTAAAATTGTTAATTTATCTTTCTATTGGCCTTTCATTTCTTAAGTAAAAGCAATACAGCATCTTAACAGCATACCAATAAGAAAAAAACTTATGGTATGTCGCACAGAGTCTATGAATGGGCTTAAGTGTCTGCACAAATTATTTATTTATATATGATATACAGAATAAGCGATAATTAAGGTGTTGGTATAAAGGCATGCGCACCAGTTTGTTACTTAGTCGGCAAACTTTTTGAATTTAAAATTCGGCGCGCAACGATTTCGTAGCAAGAATTAACATAGCAGCGAACACAAGCTCTGCTAAAGCGCTGTTATGTTAAAACAGCTGGCTGTTAGCCAAGACACAACCCACATGTATTGGGCGGCAATTTTAAATTTTCAAAATGCAAACCGTCGTTATTTCTATGCAGGGTGCCCCACTAATAGAAAATTGTACAGACTTTTTCATGATATGCATAGTCATTTGCATGTGTTGCAAAAACACCAACGACTACTTGCTGCAATAGTATTTAAATAGCAATAGTAGAGTTCACTTAAGTGAAGCGAGTTTTTTTTTCTTTTCTTTTCTTTGCCACCCGTCGAAAACTTTCTCAATTACGGCAAACATAATAAAACTTAAGCGCTCTGCCTTGGCTGCTTATCAATTTTTAATGCAACGCCACGAGTTGCAGCTAACACAACAATCCCAAATGTTGCTGCCGTCTTGGGGAAGAGAATGTGAGAGTTGCGCGGCTCCAAGGACACGTGGCCGCTGTTGTGACGGCGACGATGGCGGCGGCGGCAGGTAAGCCAACAATAAGAAGGACGCTGCTGGTTTCATTTATCTTATTCCGCGCGACTGTTGCAACTTGCAACAAGCCGCTACTCTTGCCAAGGTCTGTGTGTTGGACTGCCACGCCCACAACTTAATGTTAAAAGCACAGCGCAGCTTTTGTGACACATCGCCCCACACCACACCGCAGCAACCACAACTAACCTTTTCTAATACAAAATGATTACAACGGCCTTCAGCATCTCATGTGTCATGTTCTAGGCTCTCTGGGCATTAGAAAGCGTGACTGCATGTTGCCAACTTCTAAGCGCTGCACAGTGGAATAAAATGTCAACAATTTGAGTATCGTTATTGCTTGCTAGCATTTTGTATGCATGTGACGCACGGTGCAAAAGCTTGACAGCGAAAGTGTTGCATGAACTTCAGCTGCGAAAGCTGCGAGCGGCACTTGCGCGAGCTTTTCATTGAGCACCAATATTGGGGCAGGTAGCTGCTGCTGCTGCTGCTTGTAAGACAACAACGGCGTCCTCTTGGCTCTCCGAGCAGACGCCGCTGTGTCTGGCAGAAGATTTGCGTAGCCTGGCCCACAAAGAAGAAAACTAACAATAGTCAAGTATTCAATTAGTTTATGGAGGAATGCCAAGTCCAACACAATTTAGCCACAATACAAATGACGCACATTTATAATTCATCGCATTGGCATTGGCCATCAATACAAAAGTTGTGTTAACCTTGCCTTATGGTTAATATTAAGCCATCATCTGTCTAGGCGCAGCATTCATCATTGCTAAGCTCGCATGTCTCACGATTGATTCCTTTGACTACTTGCCCTTCAGGGAACCAATAGCAGTTACCTTTCGGGCCTGGCTTAGTCAGGCCCAAAAACATGCTTTGTACTCTGACGCGCTCGCTCTCTCACTCTCTCTCTGCTCCTGCCAGCCCCGAAAGGCCGACAGCTCGACAGCCTGACAGCGCACCTGCAAATACAAATACAAATACAAATGTAACTAATTTGAAACCGGCTTTTTTGCAAAGCAGCAACAACAACAACAACAACGGTAGCAGTAGCTACAATAATAATAATGCACAACAAAGCATAGAGAGCAAGTCAAAGAGAGTGAGAGTGAGAGAGCGCAGCTTGGAAAGCTTTCGCGCATATTGGTGAGAGCAACGTTGGCTTAGGTGAACGCATTGTTGTTCTTGTCCTTTTATGTTCACGTGGTTTTCATTAGTTATTGCTGCTGCTGCTGCTGCTGACGCTGACGCCTGCAACACACACACACACACACACTGACGCATAAACATGCGCGCATAAACATAGAGAGCGGCTGCTCTCAGTGGCGCTTGGGCACATGCTGCTTCTTGCTTACTTTTATTTTACTGCTTTTATTTCTTTCTTTTTTTTTTTTTGCAATTTAGGCTTTGAGCTGTTGGCAGAGCCAGAGAGCAATTCAGTTGGGCGACAGACTTTGCAAGCGCTAGACACGACGAGTTGAGAGAAGAACTGCAAAATTGCTGTGAAAGAAAAAGTTCATTTTAAAATACACAAATCTTTGGTGCAAACTAATTTGTAGCAAAAGATACAAACAAAAAATAAAAGGAATGCGTCAAGTGTAATGAATTTTTATGCGTTTAAGTAAAAGTGCGTGAGTACGCTTGTGTTTTATTCAATTAGCAAAACAATTTGTTTAACATTAAAGCATAGTTATGTGCCAAAACGCGTGCAGCAGCAACAATAAGAGCAGCAGCAGCAAAAATAAATGCAAATCAAAGTGTTTTTGTTTATGCCTGGATTGATTTGACGAATTATTGTTTGTGAAAATTGTTTGAAACAAATGTAGCGCTAAACGGTAAGCTTGCCATGCCCATTATTATTTATTTAATAGCTAACATAACAAACTAACAACAACAACAACAATAAGCGACTGCGAGCAGGCAGCAGCATAAATTTCCCCAGCTGCTGCAGCAGCCAATCAGGAAAAGGCAGCGCCGTAGCTTTGACATTGGTACTCGTTGCCCTCATGTTGTTGCTGCTGTTGTTGTTGTTGTTGTTGCTCTTGGGTGTTGCTGTTGTTATTGCCATTGTCGTAAAATGTCAGGGGCACTCTCAGCCATGCTGCATGCTGCCTCAGATAGTAGTTGCAGCTGAAGTTCTTGCACTTTCGTTTTCATTAAACAGCAGCGTCGTTCGTTACTTGCGTGCAGCACGCCGGCTACTTAACCACAAAAATAACAACAACAACTACAACAATAACAACCAAATTGTAATCAAACGTAATTATATGTGAGCAGACATGCTTGAATGGTTTGGCTGCAGCCACCCCTTGCTGCAAAGGACTTTCGGGCACAGCACGCAAACTCCTGTGGCTTGCCAGACCGATTTTAAATAATTGCCGCAGACTAATCAAAATTGTTTGGCTGCCAGCAACTGACCAACTGACCAACTGGCCAAAGCAGCAAAAGTTTTTAATGAGTTCGCTGCTTAAAGCTTAGCATATGCAAATGCTGGCCAAAACAATCGAACTGGGCAAAAACAAAGAATATTTTGCAGCTGGCCAAAAATTCTGCGATTTGCATGCTAAATGAAATTAGTGCTTAAGGGTGTCTAAGTATATATAGTATAGCTAGCTAGCTGATGTGGCTAAGGGTGGCAGGCAATGGACGGCAGAGATAAGCGCATAATTAGCAACTGCCGTTCAGCAAAAAATTCCATTTCGTTACGTTCTGTTTGCTTTTATTTCCAAAGTTTTTTCGTCCTTTTTTGTTTTTGCGCTGACCCGGCGCTACCTGTGCAGCATTAAAATTAAAATTTAATGCTCGCTATTAGCTGGCTTCCGGCCATAAGCTGCATCAGTTCAAATTAAATTTACACACTTCGCCTGCCAATATAGCCAAGCTCATAATTATGTGCTGGGTTTAGTTTGAGGCTTTGAAGAAAAATAGAGCAGCACATTATTCTGTATAATTCGAATTCAATATATTTCTTTGAACTATATATGTTATAGCAATTAACATCAAAGTGAAATCAATTTAAAAGCTTCAGCGCACACGCTGCATTATTTTCATTAAATATATTTCATGTAAACAAACTAAGCATAATATAAAGCCAAGTATAAGCATCACAGAGCAGTTACTTGCTAAAAATAATACTTGTTGTATTTTTAGATACATGAATTTTCACTTTTATATTATATCTAGCCTTGAAATCATTTGGTTTTTAGAATTTTTCTGCTTGCAAAAAGTTGCAGTTCATTCATGCAACACTTGCCACGCCTAATGCATTTTAATGGCCGACTGAAATAACTTTTAGCGTTAAAAATCTCAGTCAACATGCCACAAGCAGCAAGCAATGTGGGAGAGTGTGTGTATGTGTGTTGTGGCTAGCGGCAAAAATAAATTACTGTCATGTGGAAATTGTAATAAAATTAAGATTGTATTATTCTATTTTCGGACTTTTGCTCTGCCGCAGGCATTGCATACTTTAGTGCGTAGCTATTTTTAGTGCGCTTTGCAATGTCCTTGAGCATTTATACTGGCTTATGTGAGCTCCTGCGCCTGCGCCTCATACACCCCACGGGAATATTCAGTGAATTCACTGACTGCACCTAGGCCGACAGACTGCGGCTGCAAGCGCAGATGTTCCAGCAATTGACATGTGGTCTGACCTACGCACGCGACACACACATCAATTATGCGGCACTTTCTTTACGCGTCACAGCTCCCACGCTCAACGTGCCGCCCGCGCTCGGTGGTCGCCAAGCCGAGCCGCGCGTAATTCATTTTATTGAGTCACAACGATTATATGGACAGCAGCTGAGCGCACGGTCAATTAAATTGATCTAGCGGCACTTGGGCAAACTATCAGGCAATCGATCAGCATGTGTGGCATGTGAGACTAGCAGAGCGGAGCAGAGCAGCTTGCATGTGGCAGGTAACTCAACTTGCTCAACTCTTGAACTCTGCAAAGCTCATAATTGCATTGCAATGCCAAAGTCAGGCGATCTGAAAGGCTGTGCATAATTTTGAGACTCAACGCACAACAGATTCAATTGATTCAATTGAATTTCAACTGACTTTAATGGTCGTTGGTGCAAATTAAATTATGTCGCACCGTTCATATTGATAAATGGCCAGCTGATTGGAAAATAAACGGTGGGAAATGCTATTTTTGAACGCAAAGTGCATAAAATATGAGCGTCTTCAATTGACATCAATTATTCAAGCCATGATGTGTCAATTTAACGATTTATTGCATATTTATTGAGATACATTTAGCTTTAATCATGCTACCGTGAACTCCTCCGACAATTTTGCTAATCAGCCAATCAGTTATACAATTATTATGCATGCGGCGGTTTCACGGGGTCAATAAAATTGCTTAAACTTACGCATGACTTGATATGAATTTTATTTATATATTTATTTTATTCCGCATTGCTTATTTTTGTCATAGCTTTAGCAATATTGTTTATTAATCAAATAAGAAACAGAGTCTCACTTCGTTAGATATTTCCAAAGATTGAAATACATGTTTGTATGATTAACTTTGTCGGAACTTAATATTGGTAAACTAAACCTATTTTGTTAGAACTGAACGCTGGGGAGGATAAACAATGCGGATGCATACAGTAAGTAGGGTAAGTATATTACCAATGAAGTCCATAAGCTAGTACTCTTAAGCTACAACTCTGAAAGTTTAAGCAACGCAACCGTATGTTATTGATGTAACAATCTTTTGTTTTTTATGTAATCAGCTAAGACTGGCGTTCGCTGCTTTCTGCCAATGGGAAAATACTTACCTTGCTTACCTTGTCTGTCCATCATACTTACCTATGCTTATCATCCAGCTTTCAGTTTTATCCAATTCACATTGAACTGTTACATTCAACTTGAACTTAGTTCTTTTCTTAATTTTATCTTATTAAGTTTATTTGTGTTGTATTGTACATCAGAATCCAAAGCAACGTTTTGTTCTTAATGAGTAACACAACCTTTGCTTGATGGTAAACAAATCGAACAATCTTTGGTTGCTGATGTACAAAACAACAATTGTTGTTAACATGAAACACAAGCCTTGGTTGTTGATGCAACCTTTTGTTATTGATGCAAATTTATTTATAAGGCAAATGCAACAAATCTTCCGATAATTGAATGTATTACTGACTTATGTTTGTATTGATGCCAAAACAAAGTTGCATCATTGCATTGTACAGATTTGAAATTTTGAACATTTTTAAAGGTAACACTGCATTTGTTAACCAAAATATCGAAAATTTTAAAACTTCCAAGTTTGAATGCAGTTTTATTCTTCTGCATCTCATGAGTCTAACAAGGCATCAAACTCCGAAATCGGATGCAATTTCGATGAATCAAAGAACGATATTTCACAAAAATTTGTCTTGTTAGTTTACTATTTTGTTCATAATTTCGCCAAATTATATTTATATCATACAATCTTATAGCTCCATTTTTAATGTGTTCATGTTAATCATATAAACTAGAAGCATTTTATATGTAAAATTAAGTCAAAGTTAATTTTAACTCAATAGGCTTAGATAGTTGTCAAGCATGGTTTTGTTGGCATAACTATATCAAAAACAATTTTTTTACTGATCGAACACAACAGCATATATTTATTAACAATCTCATGAGTAAATTAAGCCCAAAAACTCTTCAGTCCGTTTTTTTTGCCTGAGATGTAGCTTCTCTAAGTTAGAAAGTGACAAGAAGTGAAGACGGCATCATTTTTGGAAAAAATGTAAAGGGGTTACATCACTTTTTTTTGCCAAAATATCGAAGATCTTACAACTTCCAAATTTGAATGCAATTTTGTTTAGCTATATCTCACGATTCTAACACAGTACTAAACTCTGTAATCGGACGCCATTTCGCTGAATTACGGCCAAATTGGATATTTTACAAACAGTTGTCTTGCTTGTTTACTATTTTGTTCATAACTTCGCCTAACAATTCTTCAAAGTATAAATGTTATGCTTATGTGTATTATATTTGCAACACCAACATAAAATGGTATAAAGCAGTTCAATTGCATTTTTTTTCGATTAGTTACAGTCTCTCAAATAACAACGCAACCGTTTGGTATTGATGTAACAACTTTTTGTTGTTGATGTAACTTTATTTGTTCCTGAAGTTGAGAGCTGCTATCAATGACAAAATACTTACTTTACTTACTCTGACTGTTGTTGAGTTACAGCCTTTTAAAGTTTGAATAACGCAACCTTTTGTCCTTGATGTAACAACAATATTTTTATGTTTATTTAGAATCTCATACGTTTATTAAGCTATTGCACTCTTTAGTCCGATTTTTTAAGCCGAGTTATAGCTTTTTAATATTTGAAGTAAAAATAAAAAAGTCATTTAAGTAATTTTACTCACACTTGTGTTAATCTAACAATCAAAAGTAGAATGTGTGTTTGCATTTTATTTTTTGCTCATCATCGTATTTTAGTTTGGTTAGTTTCTTGTTCATGGTCAACACTTAAATCGTTATTAGCAATCAGCTTTCGCTCCAAGGCTAGTGTAAATTTAAGCGCTCATTATACGCTTCACTGCCTAGTTAGATCAGCTTTCATTGGATAAACACATAAGTTGTTGTTGCTATTGTCTGCATACATTAATGAACTTGAAATATGTTTTTGATTCGGCTGCCAAGACAACGCAAAATCATTCACCTGTGAGAGCCAAACAGCGAATAAATAACAATAATAACTGTAACAACAACAACAACAGAAAACTGCCATTTGCGACATGAAAATAAATGGCAGTGTCATTTAAAAAATAATTATAAATATTTTGGCATAAATATTTGCCACAGTGAGCGCATGAACTATTGTCACAGCTAATTAACATGAAAATTGCGCCTGAGCTTTATGAAAATAATAATATTATGGGCAAGCATATGCGTTCGGTGACATGTTACATGATTGGATTATAAATTATATAAAGATGCAAAGTAGTTTTATTTAAAGCATTAACAGCTTAAAGTTTGAAGCACAGCACAGGTGCAAATGTGTTGCTCAAGCGTTTTTGTTTGCAATTTATTGCTGCGTGCATAAATATTTCGATTGAGATGTTGCAAATGAGTGCTGGAACAATTTACTGGGAGCTCTACGCTTAAAAATCAGTAAGTTTGTTGTATTTAGGTGCACTTATCCTTCAGGCTTTGCATTGCCGTGATTTGCTTTAGCTGCTCATTTGCCTGCGCTTACATACTTAATGGCAGTCCCTATTGTAAATACCCTGCAAAGCAGCAGATCATATAAAGTACTTATGTGCTAATAGATAATCAAGAAATGTCTAGAAATTTCCTTAAAGTGCTTTGAAGTTATTCAAGCGTTCACATCAAAGTCATCAAAGTTTCTAAAAGTATTTTAAATATTTACTTCGAAACTTGCAACAGGATAATTGTTAGTTAGGCACTGGCCTGGCAGGCTATATGGCTTTGTTTTTGTTCTTGTTGCTATAATGCTTTGCACGCGTTTTATACTAAATAAATATTGCATACTTTATGGCGCAGTACGACAACAGCAACAATAACAATACGCTTGACTTTTCGTCAGTGCCTTTGGCTTTTGTTATACAAGTGTGTGTGTGTGTGTGTGTGCGTTTGCTTGCTTGCCCCAAAGTATTTTCGTGCCTTTTATGACCCAACAACAATACAAACAACAACAATTTTCATTATGTATTCGCGTTGTGAAAATTTTCAGGCCCACAGCCTTTAACCATTTTTAGCAATGCGTGTTGTCGTTGTGTTTGTATTTTTCCCACGATATTTAACATGTGGCATTGATTTTATGGTACGCGCGACGTCAGCTTGCCAAATTGGCACAGCACAAATATTGCTACAAAAATTAATTATTGCACAGGTGTGAAAAAGGGAGCCAAATGGAGGAGTTGACTCTGTACAGCCGCTTAGCAGATTATTATAATTAAACAGTGTTTTATTCAACATTGCGTGCATGTTAAACGCAAATTGTAAACGTTTGTTGCAGCAGAGAGTTCTGAGAAATTTGCCATACAAGATTTGTAATCTGATTTACAGAGAAATCATAATTAATATTGATTAATGTAAATGAAAGTTGGGCAAATGTTGCAAATTAACAAAGAATGTTTAATAATATACAAATTCCAGCAATCAATCAATGAAATTTTTGAATACTCAAACAACATTTATGTTGTTGATTTCACTTTAATTATTTTGAATTAAATCATATGCAGAGCGCACTCAGATTGAATGAATACTCGAAATTTGCGAAACAAAGCAATTAGCCCAAGAGTATTTTGGCCATAAATTAATACGTACATTAAATATACGTTAAAACTAAACTAAATTACACAATAATTAGAGAAGAGTTTGCTCAGCTATCAAATATCCATATCTACATAAATATACGAAGCTGACACCTTGGAACACACTCAGATGATTTAAAATGCAACGCATTAAATTTACTACTTAATGATTTGCTTATTATAATTGTGCCCAGCTGTATTGTGTGTGCATTATGCAAATATGTAATTTGTACACACTTGCCCAGTCATTAGATGCTGCAGTGGAGCGCTTAAAAGCCCACACATATATCACAGCAAATGTGGCCATTATATATTTAATTGGCCATAATTCAGGCAGAGGCCTGTGTGTCTTCTCTTTCGATGCTCTGCTGTGTTTGTGTTGGCAGCACATAAAATAGGCATTAACATATGCATATTTTAAGTAAACAAATACTTTCAGGGACTTAAGACCACAAAATGCTTTTTATAAGCCGCAGGCAGCAGCAGCAGCAATCAATCAAGCGTTAGGATTTGCTTTTATGGCAGACACAACTAATTAAAAATTACAAAAAAAAAGAAGAATCAAATTGTATCAAGTGTGGCTTCAACTTTGGCGAGTTGCTGCTACTGCTGCTGCTGCTGCTGCCCGACCCAAGGAGCCAAACGTAAAGCGCATTTAAAATTCAAATTACGTATACGCCACAGCCGAACGAGGAAGCAAAGCAACAAAGCGAAAAATACAATGAAAAGCTTTTAGGTTAAATGGCCAGCTTCCAAGCAGCAGCCAAGCAGACCCCAAAAGAATTTAAAGCCAACGTAGTCAAGCTTTTTGGGTTCGCGCTCAAGTGACGGACAATAATTTTCTTCTTTTATTTTGTTTTTTGTTGTTGCAGGGAAAATCGAAGATAGCAAAAGAAATTGTAGGCATACCTTAGTTGGAAAAAAGTTTGTTGGCAGCGCAAACTGCGCAATTTGGTTGTGCTCTTGTAATTGGTATTAGATGCCTAAGTGATTAATAGTGACTAAGCGTTTTTTAGTTTATCTACTGAGTGCAGATCTGCCGGATTAGCAATTTACTCGCTATTTCTGGCAATTTTTGAAAAAAACATGAACATTTTTTTTAATGACATTAGCCACATTTTTAACAATTTTTAATTTTCCTTTCGCAACTTTTTAAAAAACTCTAAACTAACTCTTTTGCTCACATTTGATAAGCAAAAAAAAAAGTTCGCAGACTATTTAAAACCATATTTATTGATTTTGCATTTTTTGTTTGCTTAGGAGATTCTGGCAGCACGGATTGGCGGCATTCTATACATTTTTAAGTGCGCATGTGTAAAAGCAGATAAGCAGCTGAGCACTCACAGCTCTGTCTCTGTCTTTCTTGCTCGCCAAAGCCGGCTGCACTGCTTCCATGCATATTTTAATTCGCTGAGAGCGCTTTCACTACTGAGAGTGTAAAACCAAAATGGCGGCACTATTGCATTGACGCCCTCTAGACATTTTTATGTGCGCATGTGTAAAAGCAGATAAGCAGCTGAGCACACACTGATCTTGTTATCTTTTTCTTGCTTTCTTTGCTATTGATAATGAAATATACGCACCAATTAAATTTTCTGGCAATTTTTACATCATTTTTGGCAGCTTTTAGCAACTTTTTTTCCAAAGCCAACAATTTTTGCTTCGGAGATTCTGGCCGCACTGATTGAGTCTGCAAGTTGCTGCTAATCTGCTTCAAGCTATCAAAAATATTCAAATTCGTGGCTTGCAATAAATTTAAATATTTAGCAGCTCCATTTATTTGATTCCAACGCTTTAAACTATATACACTGAAATTAAATTATTGGCTCAACGTTAACTGCAAAAGTTTGAGATAACTTAACGCTTGTTAACAACTTGCTATTTACACATTTTACGCATGATTTGTTGATTTTAATAAGCGCATTTATTTGCTGCGCAGCAGCTGTCAATAGACAAGACTGGCAAGCCCAAAAGCTAAGCAAGCAGCTGGATGAGAACTACGCAATTGCCACACCCCAAATTCACACCAGTGCACTGCACTGGATGCCAAAGCAAACAGAGAGAGAGAGAGAGAGAGAGAGAGAGAGAGAGAAAAAAGTAGACGCAGGTAAGAGTATACGGATACAAAAAAGCACGCGCTAAACTATGTGAGTGCTGTGAGGTTCTTTACATTTTGTCCAAATTGAATTCGTTCATGATTGATTGCGTATACGCCACATAGCGTTGTCGTTGCTCCAATGCTTGTTTGCTCGCATCCTTCACGCCCCCAATATAGGCAGCAGTTTTTTTGCTACTCCCACTGTGTGTATGTGTGTGTGTGTTTTTTACACACTTTTCCATTCAAAACAAATTTGTTCACATTTTGTTTCAATTTCAATTTATCTGCGCCTGCTTACAGTCTTCATATTGACACAATATACTTTTCTTTACGCTACCCCCCTCGCTATTATTGTTTGGCTGCTGCAGGTGTATCGAACTTTTATCGCTTGCTACATGCGGCAGTCACACACTGTGGCATAAGTTCGTTGCTGCTTTTTTTTTTTTAGGGTTAATTCTGTTTACATTGTGTGCGCTGTGTGGCAGCTATTGAAATGCCACATGCCACAAATTGTTTGCGCACTCTGCGCGTGCTTTTACCTGTTGCACTAAATTGTTAACAAACATTTTTAGCAAATTTAAATTTGCAAGCATTGTGTGCTGGCATTTCTGAGAACGCTACGAGTTTCCAGAAGATGTGTGGACAGCTTATGGCTAAATCGAATTCTGGGAAAACGTTTGCATATTCATAACAGCTGATTTGCTTATTGCCCATTTTTCCAGCGAAAAGCTCGTTAGCCTTGAATATATTATATATGCAATGGCATTATATGCATATTGCACTTCTATGAATTCTTAAATATTAATTGCAACACATTTGGCGCTACAGGACACACACGCACATTATTCTTGTGCTGCATGCATTGCACATAAATTCCCACGCACCATTTTTTGTGTTCAAGCATTTAATTTAATAGCTTTCGGTCTGTGCTAAATTATTTTTGTTGGCTATGCTTTTTATTTGCATGGCCAACAAATCTTTTTAAGCGCACACACATTTGTACTACAAATTTCTACTTTTTGCACAACAATTTGTGCGGGTTGCAAATGCAATTTGCAACAGCGGTTGACTGGGCGTGGCTGCCGCTCAGAGTCAAAACTGAAAGCGTAGTCCCAGCGAGGCAACTTGTGTGTCAATTTTTTTTGTATTTCGGTTAAATTGTTTTGCAACAGAGCAAACGAGGATGCCAAAGAGTTGTCAAGGAATGCGACAAGGCTGCGGCGGTGCGTGCCAGAGCCGTGTGAGGCAAGAGTTAACGCATGTGTCGTGCATAAGCGACTGCAGTTCATAAGAAAGAGCCCCAGGGCTGAAGCAGCTCAAATTGATATGTATGCGTGATTTGTATGTGTGCGTGTGTGTGTGTTTAGCTAGCCTCGTCCTGTGCTGCTAACGTCACTTGCAATTGCTGACGCATTTAAATTGCATTTTAAATTGACATTGGCAAAGCGCTGCTGTCTCTCACTCTTGCTCGCTCGCTCTCGCTTGCTCTCTCGCTCTAGTGTTTATATAGTAGCCTTCCCTAAGGTATGCATCGTCTGCCAAAAATAACCGACAAGCAGACCATTTGCCAAATTTGTTGGCCCATCAAAGCACAAAATTGTCGACCAGCATGAAAGCGGTCAAGTGTGACGTAAGCCTGCAAATGTGAAATAATTAGAGAAAAATCAACAACAGGCAACATAGCACAAGTGAAATTTAATTGAAAGCTAAAAAAAATGAATTCAATGTCGAATTGCGGCAAAAGCACTCTTTGATTTAATTAGTAAATACAAAGTTTTTTCTAAATGAAGTAGAAAAGATTTTGGCAAATTTATAAATTCAATTACGTATACGTAACATTGATAAATATTTATGATAGTCAACTAAATTTATAAAAAGCTGACATTTGCATAATTTATCAACTCACAACATAATATATTTAATTCGTTTCTATTTATATGCCAAAGTGTACTTCATCTTCTTTGAATTATCAATTAGCTTGCTCTTGCTCTTTCCCTTCACATTACCCATAAACAATCACTTATCATAGTTGTTGTCATTGTTGTTGCTCTCTGCTGCTGTTTTTGGCACTGCAAATAATTGCCAAAAGCCCAAAAAAAAAAAATGAACAGCAAAGACAAAAAGTGTAGCCCACAAGCAAAATAATCAATTGTTTGCTTATAAATATGAAATAAGCTGCGAGCATTAGTTAGACAAAACACAGAGCTAGAGCACAGAGGCATTGAACAGATAAATAAAAACTTTGTTGTTATTGCTATTGTTTTTCGTTGGCAGTTGTATAAAGCTCTGCTAAATGACAATTAAGTATTTATAAATGAATTGCAATTGAATTGCAGTCCCAAATATAAAATATAGTTTAAAGCTTAAGCAGCTGAACAAGCTGCTGCTGCTTTCTTGTTGCATGCTTATCATGAGTGCCACTTGAGCGCAGGGGGGCGTGGCATGGGCGGCGGGGAGGGGAGGTGTTGGTCTGAGTGCAGGCACTTGAGTGTTATGAACTTGAGTCGCACTTTTGTGCCGCAGTGAGTGTTTTTTTGAGCCTTTGACGTGCGCCGCTTGTTTGAATTTAATTTATTGTTTTGCTTGCTCTGACACAAGCCTATAGCCTGTCCTGCCCTGTCCTGTACCTGCCCCTCCCTAGCCGACGAGCCGTCAGCTGTCCAGTTTATTTGGCAATGCGTCTGTTTGTGCTCTTGAGTGTCACAACAATGTCGCGCGCGCTCTTCTTCGTTTTTATTGCCAAAATGACTTTTTTTTTTTTTTTTGAGCTGTTGTTGTTGTTTTTGCTGCGCACTTATTTGCGCTAATTTAATTTCTTGTGTAATTTCATTTTTATGTAGTCAACTGACGTCGCCTTGAAACTGAGACTTGCCAGTTGCTGCGGCTCCGCGCTCCCCTTGCTCCCCCTTCACCTATGCTCAGTCGTTCATTCGTTCGTTGGCACGCTGTTTGCCTTGAGGCAAACTTTGTCAACAATTTCGCGCACAACATTGGAAAATTTGTTGCTGCTGCTGCTATTGCGAAATAAAAAACAACAACAACAACAATATACAAAAAAGCAAAAGCGCCTGTGAAATGGAGGCTGCCACATCACTATGAGCACACCAAGAGCCTCAGGGCGTGTCACACAATGTAAGAAGCAACAACATCAGCTTCACCTACACACACATTTATACAGAGAGACACTCACACACACTAAGAGAGACAGCAAGTGGCTCGAGGCTTCTGCACTGTGCTTGGGCTTAAGGTCAAGCGTCTTTGTCATTTAGCATTGGCTGCTTGCAGGCGCAGTTTTTAGCAAATAAATAAATTTCTCTTATGAGTTTTTCTTTCGTGTGGCGCCTACAGGCGTCTGCCCAACCACTTAACATAATTCAAAATGTCTGTCATTCGCTGAGGCGCCACTCAAGCGACTGCTGCAACCTTTCGCCAATTGCAATTCCCACGCCCTACGTGCAAATAGTCAATAGTCATCATAAGTTCTGCCACAATTGCCAGTCGAAACTACAGATAATGGCCCTGGCTCGACTCACTTTCAATGCAATCAAATGCCAACTGTGCTGCAAAGAAATTGCTTTTCATATATGCTAATGGTTATGGTTATGACTCTTGTAGCCAATGATCTGTGGAGCTACTACAGCAGCTATATATTGACTTTTATCTGCACAAGTCAACTAGTTACAACTACTAGAGTGAGCGCTGGATACATATAGAGCTTTAAAATTTAAATTAATTTTGCTTAGCAAGTTGAAAGTAAGTTGTAAGTATAACAATCAAATCAAATTTTATTGATAGCAAATGATTCAAAAATATATAAAATATATCTAAGCTAACTAAATTCTTAGTCAACAATATGTATATTTACTGTAATAACAATTCAAGAGTAAATACACATTGAATAAGTAAATGTTAAAAAAATAATGAAAATAATTCTATAGCACAAAAACAATTCAGCTAAATTATTCAAATAATAATGCACATTTTTTTATGTGACACTGTTGCACTTAATGCAAAATACACAAATCACTTTATTACAAAATATTTGTATGCCAACTATATGAAAATATGTTGAGCATTATTTATTTATGCGCTGATTAATTCACAAGCTATATACGTTATATACGCTTATAGAAATTACATTCGCAACAAAATTTCACTCACTTTAATTAGAAGGTCTTTGTCGGTTTGCAACATGTTTTTACTTTAGTCTGGGGCTACGTAATCCATATAGCTCATTATAGTCTAGTTAGCTTAGCGCATTAGTTATGCAGCTAAACTTGGTTGCACGCCTTGTTTTAGCGCCAGCCACGAGTAATTTGGGCTGCAGCTCAACACACACACACACACACACACACATACATACACACATGCCCACACACATAGCCACATGCTGACGCAGGCAAAAGTTTAAGCGCAGTGCAAATGATA
This sequence comes from Drosophila busckii, assembly GCF_011750605.1. NCBI lineage: Eukaryota > Metazoa > Arthropoda > Insecta > Diptera > Drosophilidae > Drosophila > Drosophila busckii. The sequence continues at coordinate 6,906,504 of NC_046604.1, forward strand.
GATCCTTTACAGCAGCGCCCTACAGCAAATGCAAACTAGCACACACACGAACTCATGAGGGTGTGGGGTGGAGCGAGTTAAAAAGAGACAACTAGAGCAGGGGCGGGTAGTCAACACACCTACACGCGAATTGTTTACATTAACATGCAAAAGCGCAGCCAGCCCACACACACACACACATATATACACATACATGCCTACACACACGCTTGCAGTTTGGTTTTGAAACTTTTGCTGCTCTGCATATTATTTTTCACATTGATGCTGGCTGGCATTGCATTTTGGCAAGCGTTCCAACACATGTATGCGTGTGTGTGTGTGTGCCAAGTTTTGCGTCAGCTTTTGGCTACAACACTTAAATGGGAAACTTGCAGTTTTATCTTGACAAGCAAAATCGTCGCCAAACCAAAGTCGCCGCACTGCAGCAACTTAATTAAAAAGCACACGCATACACACGTATTGTCTCTTTCGCTCACACACACACACTCATTCAAGTAAATACACATTTGGCGTCTTAGGTGCCTGAGCAGAGGCCAAAAGTCAACACGCATAAAAGACACTCGAAATGCGCACGTCAAACGCACAGCCCAAGCGTTTAATTTCACTCAAGCATTGTCGCCGGGACAGAGCAGAGCCGAGGATTTTGGGTATACAAAAGTGGGCGTGGCCATATAAATTGTAACAACTTCAAGACGCAAGTCTGACAGAAACAGGCAAAAACGCGTTCAAACAGCCAAACTGTCATTTATACGGCAAAAGCAACAAAGGCAACTTTTTTTTGCTCTCGCTGTTTTGGCTTAAGACAATGCGAAAGTTAAATGCTCTTAAATAAGGTTTGTTTAATATAAAACAGCAGCAGCAAGTTGCCTTAAATAGTGACTTAAATAAATACAGTAAGTAACATTTAGTAAGAGTTGAGTTTATTTTTCATACACATTGGCAGCAATTTACATATTTTGCTGCTAAACTAAAAATCTTTGTTTCGCATCTAGGCGTTTTAATCGAAATTCTTAAAAGTTATTGATAGCCTGTTCGGTAAACATTTAGCGATAAAATCGGCATGTCCTTGCTCAGGGTATTGTGAACGCAGCGCAGCAGACACAAAAGTGTGGCATACATTTGAGCGCCAAAACGGAAATGCTTGACGCAACAACAACAACTAAACAACATGGCGCCTGACAGAAACAGCAACAACAATAACAAATAAGCATTGAACGTGTATATAACTGACTTTTGTACAAGTGTGTGTGTGTGTGTGTGTGCTTTATATGTATACGTTTGCCTTTTTTTGGGACTACGTTTGCCTTTTGGCTTTCATTTTGCAAATTATGGCAGACTCACCAACTAAAGTTTTTGGCGGCAGCTATCTTTGCTTCACTGGACACACACACAGAGCACATACTTTATGCAATATTTCTTTTGTGGCTTAAATCACATTGCATTTGCCGCTGGCAAGATTTAGTGCTTATGGCAAGTTTATAAATTCAATTTAATGAAGCAGTAAACTTCAATTTCAGCTCAAGCCAATAAAGTAGCAAGTACTTTCAATTTGGCGCCATTGTGCGGCCGCTTATTGATTCGTTGCGCCACAGCGTCACTTATATTTCCATTTCCGGCATGTGTAGGCCAAAATATGATTTAGTTGCAAAAGTTTGCAAGCAGCCGAAGTCTTTGTCAGCAGCGAGTGCCTTACAGAAATTTAATTGTTGTCGGCCTGCGCTACGACTTTGCGGCAGATAAAGCCATTTGACTGGCATTATGCAATAATACGCAATACACAGAAATACACAAAAACACACACACACACACACACACACAGGCATATGTCGCAACACCCATCAATTACAAACGCTTGAGGGCCTACGGGCTACGCATTCAAAGCCACAGCCAAAAAAGTAATTATCGACAAGTTGTGCCAAGCAACAACAAAATGTTTTTAAAATTCAATGGGCATACAAGAATAGCAACAACAATAGCCAAAGCAACAGCAACAACAACACGAACAAATGTTTGTATGCTGAGCTTATGCAACATAATCCTAGTTTATGACAGTAAGGGCGCTCGCTCGCTCTCTATCTCGCTGTCTCTCTCTTTCTATTTGTGTGTGTGCGAGTTTCTTATGCCCCTTTTGCAACCAGCAGCTGCTCAACCAACTGTACAAACACACCAGCAATTACAAACAACAACAACACACACACACACACACACAGACAGACAGAGGCAAGCGCACACTCAGTTCGTTACCTTACAGAGTAAGCAAACAGTGGGGAAGAGCTTGTTGCAACAAAGCAAATAAACTTGTTTGAGCATTTTTTTAAATATTTTCTTAAATCGCAAAGTGCCAGAGAAATGTAAAAATTACAAATTTAAGTTAAGGAATTCTATAGGCATATTTATTGTCCTTCAAAGTTGCTCAAGTATTTGTCACACTGTGCACTGTAGTTTATTTGGAAATTCCTATATCTTCACAAGTGTCAGCAACACAATAGACGCGTCATGATATCGCATCACTTTTGCTTGTTTATGCATGCTCAATGTATTTGTGTGTGTGTGTCTGTATTCTATGACCCCAAAGCTTGAATGGGCCTTTAGATGTCGACAGCTGTACATGTGTACAACATGTCGCTCCAGCAAGTTAGTCTAGGCCATAATTGAAGGTTTGCTTTGTCTCGTGTCTCGTTCTGTGTGGCAGAGAGAGCTCAGAGAGCCTGGCTGGCATCATTGTCAAATCTCAATCAGTGCCACAATTAGACTATAAATATTTGACAATTGCCAGCCAGTAGGCAAGAACTTTTGCCACTTTTTGTGTAGTTGCTGTTGTGTCTTTGGCTACAAGCAAGGTCAATGCAAAGCTCGTTGAACAAAGTGATTCTTTTTTTTTCTTGCTCGTATGCGAAGCACTTTAACTACATGCAGCATAAAAAGTTTTTTGGGGCTAGCATGCAAATATGCGGGCTTCAGCAATGCATATAATTCTATTTCTTTTTTTCTTCTACTACGAATCACAGGCGTGGCCCTGGCATATGACAATACTTTGCTCTGAAGACAGCAGCATGCTCTAGACTCATTTGCATGCTTTTAGGCGTCACTTCACACTTACAGTGCGCCCCAAAAGCAAGCGCATAAAAACTACAAGTGTCACATATGCTTACAGCTAAAATAAATACCCTGTAAAGTGCACGGTTGATAGCAAGCAGCACGTACAATTTAAGTTGCTGCTTTAATTGAATTTCTGTATAATTATTATTAACGCTTGTTTGTCAACAAAAATTTCTTATATTGTTGCATGCTTCAACAAATGGCAACAATTTCCTGTGTCCCAAAACAAAAATATTTACAACGAAAACTTAAAAGCACAGAAAGCGAGCGCATGTGCGATAGAGACAGCGATATCAGCTCGTGTGCTTTATTTTTGCCATACTCTTGGCTTACTTTTTGTAACTAGCCAACCATGATTTTCAGCTTCCGTTCATTGGACAAGGACGTCAAGCTGTCGTCGTCGAGCGTTTTTACTGTTGTGTGTGTGTCTGATATGGATATGGATGGATATATGCGAATGGAATATGGTCAAGCAGCAGCTAAAGCTTTAATGGTCGCATGAAAATTGATGTTGGCCATTAAATGCAGCTGAGCCACTTGAGCCACAGCCCAACACAACAAACTGACAGACAGCATAACACGCACTGACGTTGTTTTCAAGTCCCCAACTACCATATGATGGGACGGCGGCCAAGCAGCCCTTAGCAGCGTAATCAAAGCTTAGGCCTATGCTAATGTGTCAATAACCCCGTTTCAATAGCCTCATTTCCTAGCTCTGCTCTGCTCTGCTCATTATTTATGTGGCCACAAATGCGATTTTCTAACACAGTTAACAATTTTAATTGCCAACAAATTATGGGGCAGGCCCAGGTCAGGGCAGCAGCTGACGAAGCTCGCACAAAAGAAAACTAAGTAATCGTTGCTGGCAACTTAAATTGAATTTGCAGCTCACAAGTTTCAACTTTAAAGTTGTATTTAGCTTTGAGTTTAGCACATGTCAAACAAAAAGCAAAAATCATTTTATGCATGCAAACAAATTCCCCCAACAGCTGCCAGTCTGTCTCTCTGTCTGTCTGTCTGGTTGTCAACAATAATATAAAAGCCACAAGCACGTTGCACAAAATTTCAGTTGACAATAAACTCGTTGCTTGGTGCCATGTTCTAAACTTTTTGCTAAGCCTGCTGCAGCCTTCAGTTTTACCTACACATATTTCGTTCTAATTGCGGTCGTCTTTTGTCTTACGGTTCAATTCGCCAGCCAAGAGACTGAAATAAAGAAAAAAAACTGAGCAGAGCAGAGCAAAAACGTAAATCTAAAAAGTTGCCCCAACTAAATTTCAGTTTCATAGTTTTAGGCGCCCTGCAAATATTTACTAACCATGAATTTCTCTATGCAGCGCAGCCCGTGCAGGTTTATTTTATGCTTTTGATTTGCGGTCTGCTTTAGTTGTCGTCCTTGTTGTTGTTGCTCAGCATGTTGTTCTCGTTGCAGTTATGTTTGCATTACGTTCAGCTGCGTATTGATTCGACTGCAATAACAACGCATAATAATTTTTTTTTAGCCTACATTGAGCTGCTGCTTGCGCTTGTTATCTCACTCTCATTATTTATCTGTGCATGTGTGTGCGTGTTTTTTGTGCCTTTATTATGTGGTTTGCACTGCAAAAACTGCGCACATATATTTTGCTGCCATTGCTGCTGCTGCTGCGTCTGCTTGGTTTGAGCCACATTGAAAGTTTTAAAGTGCGCTTGACCTGCTGTTGGGCCATAACCACTGTTCGCTGCGTTTGTGGCTTTGTGTCACGATTCTCAATTAAAAGCGTTTGCCAGCCATATGCATTGATGAGTTTTAGCTGCTGTTTTTTTTATGTTTTATTTTGTTTGTTCGTTTTATTAACGACGACACACAACTGCTGCAACCACAACGTATGCGCTTAAATTTTAAAGGCAGCTGGCAATTGCAATTTGCGTTGCAAGCTCATGATGGTTTCATATGGCGTATGCGCAATTTGTTGCATTTGCAGCTCATTATTGTCTGCATTAGGGCGATTGCTAATCAAATTTCAAGCTACATGGCGCATAAATCATAGACACACACACACACATACAAAAGGCGCAAGGTTATATAGCCACGTAGCTATAAATTAGCATATGCTCAGCAACTGGCCGCTCTGGTTGCTAGGCTAACCGCTTAATTGAAGCAAAAGCAACTGCCGCTGATGAAGCACATGATGATGTTAATACCGTTGCTGCTGCTGCTGCTGATGATGATGATGACGTTGCAACGACTGCCGCAACATTTAAGTGATTTATGAGGGTCAGGCCTTGTTTTTTACGTCGCTTTTGTTTGCACACACACAACAGCAGTCGCATATGAGCTGCGTATACGTAATGTATTATGTACACACGACGCTTGTGTTTGTGCATGATTTTTCAGGAATGTCAACAGTTGACAACTGATGCACGATATACGCAGCATAACGTACGACTCTGGGGGCAAATGAATATATATGAACAACTGTATATATAGCTTGTTTATTCAAATGACAAGTTTCTAATTAATTTACAAAACTTAACAAGGCAGCAAAATAATTGAAATTGATTTCAATTACCAGCACTTGCGGCTTAAGTCTTTAACAAACATAGGCAACTCAATGATATTTTAGCTTTGATTAGCTACACATGTCAACAAATGTCAAGTCGGGGAAGGGGCAGGCGGGCAGGCAGCAATTGTCAGCTCAGACAGCAGCAAGTGGCAGCTGCTGCTGCTGCTGCTGCTGCTGCTGCTGCAAAGAGAAAGCAAAAGAAATCAAAAATCAGCAACATATTTAATTAAGCCAACTCATGGCCGACTTGCTGCAGTTCACAAGGATCAGTTGCTAGTTTTCTATGCTACACCACACACACACACACACACAGCTGACTGAGTGACCGACTGACAGCCATCACATGCTCACCCTTTAGCTATGCTCGGGCTGTGTTTTGCAGTTGCTGCAACATGCCACAGACATAAGTTACTTGGCTTCATGTTGCGCTGTTAAACGTTCGCTTTACCTTACTTACACATATTTATGTAACTGTTGGTGCGCTATTGTCTGCTTTCAATTGGTGCAACTACCCCACAGACAAGTGTGTTAAGCGGCATATTAGCCGACAGCTTCGAAAGGCAGCAAATGCCTGGTACTAATCCTTAAGACTTTAAATTGAATGGCTAACCCAAAATAATTTTCAAGCGAAACTATTGAATCAATTGTATATATAACTGACCACGCTTAAAACATGTTTTCAATTCAATTTTTATAAATTATTAGCGTAGCTAACATTTACACTTTTATATGAATTTTAATTTAAAGCAGCAGCTTGCTAACTAAAAAGTATAAACAATTATTTAATTTTCGTCTATAAGCTACACAGAAATTTATTTATTTTAAACTTTGCATATTTTTTCAAATAGTAAAGGATATAGCTGCAGTCTGTTTAAGCCAGCGCGCTTTATTTAGTTGCCATACATTTTATAAACTGCATAGCTATGTGTATGAATATTTTTATATGCTGCTGTGCAGAGTGAATTCTGAACACACACACACACACACATAGACAAGTTGGGTGGGTTTATGTCGCATCTGCAGGTTGCATTGACTGTAGTTTGATGGATGGCTCACGTTGCATGTGGCACAAATGAATTGTTAATGAAACTATGGCTATTGTTAATTTATATAGAGCGCATTTAATTCTTGGAAATTTCAGTTGATAGCTCTCACATGGTAATAAGCTGCCATTTTTTTTTGTCTGTCTGTCTGTCACACAAATTGAAGCACTTGGCCCGCAGACCGAGTTAAATGCTCTTTAAGCGCGCATAACTGAGTTGAGCTAAAGGCATTGAACTGCCTTGCCCTGTTAAGATTTACGAGTCGCGGTAGCCTAAATCGCACTGCCTGGCGACTGAAAAAATTTACTCAAATTGCAAATGTTTGTGTGTTTGTGTTTATGGCAGCAGCTATAAGTCATAGAATTTTTCGAAAGTCGAAATAGTTTTGCCTGCGCAGCAAAGAGAAAATGTCGTAAATCAGCAAATATGCACACGAGACACACACACAACTATATAAGCATATATATAAAAGCATAAAGCAGTGAATGGAGAAAAAACTTGATAAACTGGCAACGCGCTGGGGGAGTGAGGTGAGTGCTGCTGCTGCCTAAGATGTTTGGACTCAAAATTGAATATGAAAAGCGCTTGGCGGCAAAGAAAATATATTTCCGCTAACGACAAGGCAAAAAAGCAAGGAAAATGTCGCGGAAGTTGTCAAAACATTCGCAACGAGCTGCCAAACGTGAAAAAGAATATGCAGGCAAGGCAACAAGGACTATAAGCAAAAGCTGCTGCTGCTGCTCTTGCAAATGGCGACGTGATAAGCAAGCGACATTTGACAGATACCAGAAAATACACTAAAAAGCCAAAGAAGTATCGTATAAAATTTAAAGAGTTGTCCTGGACAGCGCGCATCCCTGAACGCAAAGCAGATAAATTAAATCGCTATGCACATTTATTGGCCATAAGTAATGTGGCCAGCAGCATGAAGGCTGTAGCTGTAGCTGTAGTTGTAGCTGCGGCTCATCTTCATTTATTTATTGTTTAACTGCGCAAACGAAGATAATAAATTTTGCGCTCTTTTATACACATTGTGTGGCCATTGTTGTTGCTACTGTTGCACAGTAGCTTGTGATGTTGCAGGCGTGAAAAATTGTTGGCATGCATTTAACATTCAGTTTTTATAATTTTTTCTTTTTTTGTTTTTTTTTTGTTGTGTGCGCACATTTAATATGCAGCCCTTGCCATTTTGCACAGTTGTCTGCCTGTCTTTTTAGCAATCTCGCTCATTTGTTGCTGTTGCCGCCGTCGCCGTTGCGCTGTTGTTGTTCAAGGACTTTGTGACAAGCTTTTAATGAAATTAATCCAGGCAGCAGCGACGGCGGCTGCCAACAAAATTTTTGCATATAAATTGCAATTTAAGATGACCATTTATCAAAGCTCATAACTTTCGATCGCCTGGCCAAGCCAGGCCAGGTGCAGTCCCAGGCCCACAAAACGGTGCTTGCGGCTATGCCAAGGCTTAATTTATTATTATGTCCCGCAGCAGAACACACACTCATCATTCGGCCGTAATAATCCTAGCGCTAATGGACATTTTAAAGTTAAAGTCTCTTGCCATTTAATTGGCAAGTGAGTGCAATTTTAAGCCGACAGCACTCAAGGCATAAAAATTAGTTGCAGCATAATTACTTTTAGTCAGCAGTGGGGAAGTAAACAGTTCTATTAAATAAAATTGAATAAGCTGCAAACAAACTTGTGCTTGAACTTTATTATTTAGACGACTTGGCAATTAAGCTTTCTGCTTGGCTTGACCGTTTGCTTATTTATGCCACAGTAAGTGACACGTGCTCTTGTCTTAAGCTTTGCTATTTGCCCGACATGGCTGACTGACTGACTGACTGACTGACTCAGCTCAAGCTACAACTGAACAGCTGACAATGCTCGACATTTGCATAAGGCAAAGCGTAACAAACCCACACAAACGCACACACACGAACACACACACACGCACACGTGCACAGTTGGAAATCAGTTTGGTATTGTTTGCATGTGATACAATGCAATTTATGCAGCCTTGTTAGTAACTAGATAACGTAACCGGAGGCAAAGCTCACAGACAACAGCTGAACTTTGCCTTTTAAGTTGCTTCAAACTCGCTTTGTGTGTATTGCTGTGTGTGTGTGTGTGTTTGCTTGCTGTCTATTGAAAGGTGTCTGAAAGTTAAGCTTAAGCGCTTAATGCGCTGCCGTTGCAACTGTTGCCTAGCCACAGGCATAAATTTGCAGTAGCGCATTACTCATACGCCGCATGTGACGCGAGCATAGCATAGCAAAAAGAGTTGCCTACATGTCCAGGCTAACATGTAAATAGCTCATTAAGCCCAACCCAACACACACACACACACACACAGAGGCTGTGACCATTTATTAAATGTTAGCTTTACTATAATTTCATGTAGGCAAACATTTTTTGCAGCGCATGCGAGCAAAACAAACGAGCAGCATGTAGAGCTAAAATACAAAATGAATAACAAAATAAAGTCAACTGTATGGTGACTAAGCTATACGCTTATGTATATAGCAAGCAAAAGAAAGAATTCTTTAAAATATTTGAATTATATGCAGAGTAAAAAAAGCAACATCAAATTTTTAATTATAAGTCATACTTACTGCTTTAGTTGCTAGCTAAAAGAGCAAGTGCAACGTAATTATTATTTTCGGCTGCGTTTCAAAATCTATAAAATTTGCATTTTATTTCTGCCTATAGTTCGTTTTGCTAGCTAAAAATAATGCCTGGCAGGGAAATAAAAATACAAACGCGTTGTCTGCAGACGGTCTCATTTGCATATAAAACTTAACCAACCCCAAACTGCTTTTGTTGTGTTACATATTTGTTGTAAAAACTTACAATACCCTTTATAAAAAAATAACAACAACTATATATATAAGCAAATGCTGGTGTATGTGTGCGCGCTCTCTCCACATAGTTGGCACTGCAAATATGGCCGTTAACTTCCGCCTGTGTGTATGTGTGTGTGTTTGTTTGTTTGTGTGTGTTTGTGTACTCCCATGCATGCCTGCAGCGTAACACTTCCTGTTTACATAAACAAGCACGTCAATGTGTCTGACATGCAACGTTTTCTTTTTTTTTCGCTGCAGCCAAACTCAACCCACACATTTGAGTTGCGACTGCATGGGCCAGAGCTTGCAACAACATTGTCATTGTGGGCGCAACACACACACAGACACACACAAGCGCACAAATGTTACATTAGCTCAACAAGGATTTTGTTTTTCAATATTATAATAACTACGTGCGCGTCCTTGTTGCTCATGTGCATAAATACTTGAGTTAGTTACATATGTATGCATATGCTGAACTTTATTTATCCGGAAAGCTAAATAGCTTTGCTTATAGCCATTTGACAATATGCTGTAATGATTTTTGGCTGTCAAAGTTTGCTGATTGCTTTTGCTATGGCCAAACTTTTGTCTTAAACCTTTTAAGCGCCCAGGCTTAAGTTTTTGACTTTGAAACATACATAGCAACATACAACATACAAAAATATACTATATAAGCACTTTGATGTCGAAAAATTTAATTAAACTGCAACGCTGTTCAGCTCAACGTGCTATTTTTCTATTGCATTTTGTATCGGGCATTCTGTTGAGTAATCAAAGTGCACATTCATTGCTGCCGGCGTACATAAGTTAATTGGAGTTTCATGTGCTTGGGATTTGGTAGCGACGTCGCCACCGACGTCTGCAGCTGTCATAATTCATTTGTGCAACTCGATACAAAAGTCGTTGGCAATTAATTCACGCGCTTGGTCATTGATAAATCAATTCCGTATATAGCATTTCAAAGGATAATTAATGCGTTCGCATGGCAACGTGCCACCACTGCATATGACAGCCCAGCCGCAGACTTAAGCACACATACAAGTGCCTATATATATATGTGTGTGTGTGTGTGTGTGTTATATTATGTGTTAATCAAAGATTGAGCAAGGCTTAAACTTAAGCAGCTTATAAAAGTTACATAAAGATTTCAATGCTTAAAACAAAAGTTAATGTAAAATTGTTGAAAATGTTTGTGAAAAGTTGCACAGCTTATATAAAAAGAGAAACATTTTTGCACCTAATGCTATTAGGGCATGCCAGCTGCAATATGAAATGGAAGTCAACGTGAAAAAAAAAAATAAGCAGCTTTGGCCACCGTGATTGTGGAAAAAGTTGCACTCAGTGCTTTTAACTCTTTTAGGGCAAGAACTGATGCGTTATAGTTGCTGTTATAGTTCCGCAGAAATGTATAAAGCTTTTAACTAAGAATTGCTGCCATTAACAACAAAATGTAGCTAAAAAGTGAATTTGCAGCAAACATCGATTTTGATTTGAAATTTTGTGGAATGTGGAATTTATTTTTTTATTTTATCAAAACTCAGTCTCAGTCTGTTGCTTAACTGCTGCAACGTGTGCTGCCCCCAAGAGAGACAACGCTGCAGCTGGACACTAGCCATAGAGGCTCAAATGCGCAATCCTTAAACAGCCAGGACTGCAGCTTGAGCTTGGCAGCCAACGCTGTGTCGTCAACTTCATACATTTTTAATGTGAAAACAGTTCTTTGAGCGCAAGCTGTACTACGAATTTATATGCCATAAAATTGAACAGAAATGCACCTGTGCTCAATGCTTATTTTTTTGCTTTGTTTGTTAAGTTTACTGAGAAACAGCAAAGTAAATCAATCGTTTGGAGATTGCCAACGTTCTCGAAATTGGAAAGTAGAACAGCAAACTAATTGAAATCATAGAACTTGCACAGCAAAGTTTAGCAAACTAATACTAAACTATGCTCTCGCTAATTTAGTTTCAGTTCGAAGCACTTGAATAAAATTGCAGCTTCATAGCGTTAATAACGTTGGACGCGTTATGAGTGCCAAGAACTAGCTTAAAGTTTCACGGACTTTCAATTGCTTATATAAGCTGCAAGAATTTATATTAAATGCAACAACTAAGTGCCGCAGCAAAGGCGTCAGCAGAGCCTTGAACAAATTGTATATGAAAGCATCAAGTATACGCCCAGCTGCTGACAGAGAGAGAGAGAGAGCAAAAGATATATAAATATATATATGTAGTTGAATGGATTTTGGCGGCCACGCTGAGACATGCTTTTGTAATTAAATTAGCATTAATGCCGTCGCCTAGGATTAAGCACAGACCAATGCTCAGTGCGCACTGCTCGCTCGCTCGCTCTCTTTCTTGCTTGCACGTTTGAAATGTGGACATAATTGTCTCTGGCGCACACAATTGTGGCAACTTCATTAAATAACGCTCATACGCGCTGTCTGCCCGCCCACTTACTCACTCTCTCTCTCTCTCTCTCTCTCTCTCGCTCGCACGTGGAGTGTGCGTGTGTTTGTTGTCTGGCCACTTGTGTAAATTTATGAGGCATAAAATACTTTTGCCTACTTTGACGGCTTCTATTTCAATTTTGAAACTGCAACAGCAGCAGCAGCAGCTCGAGCGGCTGCAGTTAAATTCATTGTTGGGCATTTTATGAGCTGCAAATGCAGCTGGCTACGTGCGTCTAATTGCCAAACAAATTTGTTGCATGCCACTGCCGAGTGGCTATAAATAAGAAAACCAAACCATTCACCACACAACCCACTTTGAGCGGCTGCCAATAAACTTTCGCCTCTGTTTGGTTGTTTGACTTTTTTCGTTTGCTAATGCGCTGCACAAGTTTCGAGTTTTTGCTATTAGCTGCTTTATGATTGAAGCGCAAAGTTGCAGCTTTAAGCTGACGCAAGTTTCGAAGTCGAGCCAAGTTGAAAGGATAAAAGTCGCATGTGGCAAGTAACAGATTATTTTTCTAATACTTATTTTTTTGCTGCACACAACGCACAACGGCAAGTGCTTGTGGCTTGGACCTTGCCCAGGAGGCAGCATACCAGGCAACAGGCTTGCTGGCAACTTGAGGCACTTGCTGTGTGTGTGTGTGTGTGTGTGTATAATTCAAGCAAATTGCCAATGTAAATGTTGCAACAAGCGCAAGCAAGCGAGCGAGCGAACAGCAGCAGCAATAAGCAACAAATACGACCCTCGTCGCAGCTGTGTAAACATTGCCACTAACAGCAACAAAAATGCCGACGCTGCTGACGTCAGAAGAGGCACGCACACTCGCCCACACACCCACGCACCCACACACACACACACATTCACTGCATTTAGTTGAATTTGCTGCTGGTTCTGTTCGTGCTGCTGCTGCCGCAAGCTAACAATAATTCTGCTTTCAATGTTGCTATCTCTCTTGCACAGCGACAACTCTCAGCTGTAGTGAACAATTCAGTTCAATTCAATACGCAGTGTGTGTTGCGAACAAAACCAAAATGGCCGCACCGGAAACTGCTTGGCTGCCATTTGCGTTGCGCTACAATTTGATCTGATTTTATTGCCATTCGCGCTGTTGGCTCTCTGGCCACTGCTTGTTGTTCATTTAGTTAAGCATTTAAGTTTGTTTGTTTATTTGGCGCTGCTAAATGTAGCAAACAAATCATTAAGTGCTCCATTGCACATTGTCCAGTGCCCGAACCGTCTGTCTGTCTCTGCTCAAAGGCTTTGCATTAACCACATTCTAACTGCCTACGTTGTTTTTTTATGGCTCAACAAATTCGTAGCGTAGTCTGCAATTTGCATGCGACCTGTAAGCCACAATTTGAGTAGCGCTAAAAACGCTTGCAACTTAGCCCTGGTTACTACCAGCGATTTGGCCTATTTTGTTGCAAAACAACTTGAAAGTTTCTCAGAATAAAAACGACGCTTGCAAGTCCTAAACTGCTCTGAATTTGTTAAGCTCTTTCCCAAGTTTATAATAAGTACTAAGCAAAACCATTTTATATATATATATTTATATATTTATCTAAAGTATGGAATACGCCCATGTTAATATGAATAATAAATCAATAGAGCTTAGACCTGCTTTAGTTTTTGCGTGGGGAAAAGAGTTAAATAGATGCAGCGAGTAGTAAATACTTGCAGCTTAATTGGATTGCTGGGCTATAGAAATTGTTGCTTATGCTTAGATTACTCTCAAGTTTTTCTACTTTGGCTTTGCCTTTGCTGCTTGGTTATGCCTTTGCTGCTGAAGTTGCAGCCATTGAGAGGCAACAAAGCGAGACTCTGTACAAGAATATTGTCATTGCTTAGCGTCTCGTGCTGCAGGCGCTGCCTTGAGCAGCAATTTAAAAACCACTGGGCGTATGCGTAATGCGCTTCTAATTAGTCTGCTAATGGCAGCCGCATAAACAAACAGCCAAGCACTCGACTTATGCCGCTTTTTATCTTTTTATACTTGCAGCAGCCGTCACAACAACAACAACAACAACAACAACAACAACAACAACAACAGCAGCAGCAGCAATTGTAACCGCAGCAACACTTGCCAAGTAGTTGAGTGCTAAAGAGGCGTGGCTATTGGGCGTGCGGGAGCAAAGGAACAAGAACACACAGCCGTCACATTGGATTACGCGCAGTTTCTCCTTAGACCGGAGCCAATTAGTGGCCAACAGCAACAGCTACAACAGCAACTGCAACAGCTGCAATTGCAACAGCAACAGCAGCAGCAACAATTGCAACTGCAACAGCAGCTGCAACTAGCACAACAAACGCAGCTGCAGCGTCTGCTGCTGCAACGTTTCGAGCGTGAGTTGCAGCAACAGCAGCAACAACAACAGCAATTCCTTTACCATCAGCGGCAATACTACGAGCGCCTCAGTAGCTACAACGCTCCAACACGTTGGCCGCTCAACAGCAACTACGTTGCGCTACCCCAACAGGAGCCGCATCCACAATTGCAGTTGCAGTTACAGCAGCAACAACAGCTACAACAACTGCAGCAGCAGCAGCAGCAGCAGCAACAGCAACAGCAACAGCAATACAGCTACTACTTTAGTCGCGGCACCAGCAGCAACAGCAGCAGCGGTCTGGGTCTCGGATTGGGCTTGGGCCTAGGTCTGGGCAGCAGCTGGTATCATCTGCCCTCCACCTCGGCGCATATTTATATCAACAGCACCAGCAGCGGCACACCGTATCCGTATCGCTTGGGCTACGGCGTAGGCGGCTATCCGGCTGCGGCGCTTATCAACTTTGACGTCTCGCCTACGCCACTCTTGGCTGCCACCAACACCAGCAGCAGCAGCAGCCACAGCGCAGCAGCTGCAGCAGCCGCCGTCAACGCCACTTATCTGCCGCCATTGCCGGCGCCCGTGCTACCACCGCCGCCGCCAGCGCCAACAGTTGCCACCGACTACTATTTTGCCAGTCGCACCAGCAGCAGCAACAACAACAACAACAACAACAACAGCAACAGCGCCAGCAATCGCATAGCGTCGGCAGCAACAGCAACAGCCGTCACTGCAGGCACAACAGCAACAGCAAGCGCAGCAGCCGCCGCCGCCGCAGCAGCAGCCGCAATCAGAGCAGACTACGCAGCGGTGGTAGCAGCAACAGCCACAGCGGCGGGCGCATCGTCGGAGGAGGAGCTGCAAGCTGGCGGTTATCGCTACAAGTCGACGGCCAGGACACGCCGCAGTTACGCCGCTGACTTCGACGCCTACGATAATTACGGCTATTTGCCGGGCCTCACCAGCACCACAGAGGACGAGGACGATCTGCTCGAGGATTGTCTGCAGGCCGCCGCGCTACTCTCCACCACAGACTGCGAGAGCCTTGAGGACGTGCGCTTTCTGCCCTACAACAGCAATCATCATCCGGAGTACGACGACGTTGACGACGAGGAGGCGCAATTGGCGCACATACTTGAGCTTGATTTTCCAGATTTTCTACGCCCTTACAGCAGCAGCAGCGCCGGCAGCAGACACGGCCACAAAACGCCGCCCCAACACGAATATCAAACGGAGCACAGCGCTGCCGCTGCGGCTGGTGCAGCAGGAGCAGGAGCAGGAGCAGGCGCTCAGGGCCGGACAACAGCAGCAACAACGACGACGACAACATCAACAGCAGCGGGTGCAGCTGGTGAAACGCAACAGCAGCAGCAGCACCATCAGCACTATCAGCAACATCATCATCAACATCAGCATCAGCAACAATTTCAATCGCAGCAACAGCAACACCAGCAGCATCAGCAATATCCGCAGCAATATCCACACCAACAGCAGCTGCAGCAGCAGCAACAGTCGCATCAGCAGCAATCTTATCAATCCTATCAGTATCACTCGCAGGACAGCTGCGAAGGCTTTAATCAATTTGCAAACGACGCCAGCAGCTGCCTGGGACAGCAAAGAATGATGGTGAGCAAATTGTGGAACAGCTGCTTTCCCGAATTCACGCCGGATCATGTGCATCGCCACAACTTTTATTTGTGCCAGGTAAGCCAGCAAGCAAAGCTATAAAACAAAAATGGTAATGATTTAATTACAATAGTGAAAATCATTCATAAATGTTAAAAATTAATTAAATAAACATGCAGAGATATAATTGAAGTTCATCAAAATAAAATCAAATTAACTTTAAAGATACAACAATTAATAAGTTATATACATAATGCGTACGTGTTAAGTGATTAAGTCAATTAAAAACAATTATTGAAAAATGCATAATCATTCATTCAACAGTTAATCAAAACAATAGAATGAATTTATAATGAATCGACTACAAATATATTTAAATCATTTTAATTGAATACAATAAGAATTTATTGCACATTTAATCATGTTAATCAATCTACTGGTGGCTCATAAATAAATTTGATTTCTTCCCCTCTGCAGTGGCAGCGCAATACGCAGGTGCGCATTGTGTATTTGTTTTATCGCTGGATAACGGCCATAACTTGCCTGGCGGCATTGGTCTGCTCGCTGCTGGACATTGGACGCACCGAGGAGCACTTTGAGCATCACTACGCCAAGTGGTGGATCTATTTGACGCACTGGGGGCTGCTCTTCTGCACCGTGCAGGCCTGGCTGGCCGCCTGGATTGTCACGCAGGGCATGATGGTGGAGCGCGAGGATTTCGAGATAGTGCGCCAGGCGAAGAAGAGTCGACTGCATCATCTGTACTGGGTGCTCTACACTTGCGCCACAGTCTATGCCTTTATCGTAACCATGTGCTATTGGCTGCTGGTGCATAATCCAGGTGAGAGTTGTAGAGTAGAAAAATAAAGTTACGTTTATTAATACTACGCCGGGTGTGCAGCAATGTGTTGAGTTTAACCATATTCAGGGCTCAAATGCCGTCGCGCACAGAATATCTGCGAGCTACAGCCCTCCGGATCCATAGCCTGCTTGGCCAGCCGCGTCACCAGCACCAAGCCGCCCACCGTGCAGCCAAAGTTCACATACATTTGAGCTGCCGCCTCCAGATAGCACAAGCGACTGTAGCCCAGCCGCGCAGTTCGATGCAGCTTCTGGGCATTGTACATGGCCCAGGGTCCGAACACAATCAGCGACACTGTAATGGGCACATAGAAGCGCATGGCCAGGCCGGAGCCGAGAGCCACCACTGCAGCGACAACGACAGTCATGCTCATTAGTATGAGAATCCACAGATTGGCAGTGAGCGTCGGCGGTATCCACAGACCCAGCGGCGTATAGACAAGCAGCACGCCAAGGGCCAGCACAAGCGGTGGCCAAGTCAAGTCCAGTTCGCGTATGCTGAGGCACATGACGAACAGCGTGAGCACCTCGAACAGGCAGACAAAGATGATCCAGTTGAGCGGAAAGGTGAGCTGCAGTCGCCGAAAGCCGATGAAGCTGAGCGACAGATTCAGCCAGCTGAGCAGCAGCAGCAGCAAATAGAAGCTGCGCTCGGCACTCTCCAGACGCGGTCGCCAGCGATAGGTGGCCATCATCCACTGCAGCGAGGCCAGCATCATCTGTATCAGCAGCAGAACATACACGTAGCAGAGAAAGGCCAGACGCGAGGGCACTGTGAACGTGTACTCATCGAAGAGATCGCGCTCTGGGGTGCGGCTGGTGGTGGCATTGGTCTGGGCGCTGGTGCTGGTGGTCAGCGGCTCGTGTACATATTGCCTGGAGTCGTCCGCGTAGTGTGCGTGGGCCAGCTCATCGTCGTAGTCTCTGCTGCGTGCATCCGAGTGGGGCGCGTCGGTTGATCTCGAGTACAGCTCTGGCGCTGAGGCAGATCTCATTAGTTCCAACATGGCTACACAACAACAAACAACTGTGACAACTCTCACCAGGCCCTAAGGCCTGACAGCTTCAAATCCACAAATCTACAATTATTTGTTGTTGTATTTGTTTTTTTTTTACTTTCGTTGCCACGTCAAAATTCCACTAAATGGCGCCAGGTTTGCGCATTCTGATGCAAATATATGTCGCCGCCTCCGTCTACATTGTCGTCACCGTCATTTTGCTGCTGTCGCTGGCCCACAACATTGACGTCGGCTGCCGCGTGGGCTTCTACGTATATATCGTCGATATTGTCATCTTCTTTGTCTACATCAATGTGCCGCAGGTGCGGCACCGATATCCCTACAACTGGATCTGCTGCTCTGTGCTGGCGCTGCTAACGATGCTCGCCCATGTGTTCATAATGCCGCCGCAGGAGCCCACCTGCCTGTACGCTGTGCTGGAGGTGCTGCTGCTGATGGCGTTCTTTCTGCTGCTCGGCACCTGGCTGCCCTCCCAGTGCCCGCCCCTGCTCTACATCGGCTTCGTCTGGCTAATTGTCGTTGTGCTCGTCGTCACCATACTCCGCGCCTGGTACTTGCTGGGCGACCAGCAGCAGCGCACGCTGCGCGCTGTGCACGGCGTGCTCGTTGGACTCATGTGTCCGCTAATTTTGCTGCAGTCTCAAGTCATCCACGGCAAGCACAACAACGAGCCGCCCATCCTCGATGCGCCGCTCTGTGCGCTGCTGCTGCTTGTGGACTTTATTGCCTGCCAAGCGTACATAAGCTCAGCCGAAGAAATTGACTTTGGCTACCAGGTGTTGACCGTCAGCTACTTCAGGCTATACCAGCGAGTGCAAAAGTTCCAGTAGTCAGCGCCAGGCAGAAAGCTCAGCTATTTTTTTTATTAAATGACTTTTTAATGTAAATGGCGATTCGCTTTAAGCAAAGTTTGATAAGTATTGAGTATTAAACGCAAACAATGTTATAAAACGACAATTGCTCACCCAATCATGTGGAAAGTAATCATGTGGCGGTGCAAACGGGCGTATACTTAATCTATAATCACTCGACGCTGAGCGCAACTAAAAGTTAAAGCTTGTCTGAAACATTACGACATTCCATTGAAAAATTCCTAATCATAAATTTTTAGATTTTTATATTTTTAAATTTAAATGTTTAAATGATGAAATTTTGTATCTTTTCTCGCTCTGCACTTAAAGATATCCACAAGATCGACACGCTCAATATAATGGTGCATGTGCTCAATACGATTATAATGCTCATAGATCTGGCCGTTGTGGGACATCCGATTAAAATGAGCCACGCCTACTTTACCACAGGCATTGGACTGGCCTATGCCATATTTACAGGCATTTACTTCCTGGCTGGCGGTACAGACAGGTGGGTTGAGCTTGCTTTGCCATCATCTTATCATTATATTCACATATTTAATTTTGGCTCAGAAAAAATCAAACTGCCATCTATCCGATGATGGACTGGACCAAGCCGGGCAAGGCCATCATTGTCACAGCCTGTGCCATCATTTTTACATTCTTTGTGCACTTTTGCTGCTATTTGCTCTACCGCGGACGCGTCTGGCTCTTCACCAAGCTCTGCATACGTGGCCGGCACAACCGAGATGGCGAGATGGGCGAGGGGCTTAATGATGATTCGGGATCCCGCATGGGCGGCGGCGGCGGCGGCGGTGTTGGTGGCGGCATTGCGGCTACAGTGGTTGGTGGGGGCGGTGGCAGCAGCCAAGACTATGCGCATCAGCAACAGTATCCTATAGCGCATACGGAGCAGCCACGCCCCATTGCCATCTCACAGCAGCCGCTGGGCAGCTACCAGATGCCGCCACAGTATTCTGGATATTTGCAGCAGCCCGTGGTCGCGGGCGTCAATGTGGGCGTGGTCAGTGCCGAGGGCGTCTATCAGCCGATTGGCACGGACTCGGGACGCACAAGTGGCGGCGGGCCGGGTGCAAGTGGCAGTGGCAGCGGCAGTGGAGAAGGTGCCGGCTCCAAGCACAAGGTATCCGGCTCGGCACTAACACGCACCGTGGCCCACTTGGATGCGGCGCAGCGGGAGCAGTTCCTCAATCCCAACAAGATAGTCGAGTATAAGATGTAAAGGCGTTGTACCCGGCACCGGTATACGTTCCACTTGTCCATGAAATTTCTGGAGAAGCACTGTGCCCAATGCGAGGCGACGCGCGAGGCGAGCAGCGAGGAGCAGCGGCATCTGGCGAGCGCGACGAGCAACGAGCCAGAGGCGGCAACGTAGGCACAGTGGTTTAGGTTAGTTTAAGCATTCCAGTTGCACAGTGCACAGTGGTTTGCAAGTAGTTCGTCTTGTAGCGCCACCTGTGTGTCGTAACTGTAAAATGTAGTTTCGTAATTTTGTAAAAGCTTTGCCACAGTAGACATTCGATTTGTGCGACCCCCGCTCGCAACCGAAAGCAACTATAATCGATATGTATTCGTAGTTTGCATAGACTTTAGACCGTTTTCGACGAATTTAATGCAATTTTCCAATACTTTCGGTGGACTAAGTTGAGCAATTTGATTTGTGTTTGTTTATTTTTTTGATTGTGTTTGAATTAAATTTGATATAAAATTTATATTTTTAAGAACGCATACTGCCTCAAGTATTGACTTTTTGTTCACGTTTCTTTTTTGCATATATATACACATAGATATATATATATATATATATCGGTGCAGGTGTACAGCGCTTAGACGCAGTATTAAATTCACAACATTTTTGCCAGCACTTAGCACACTGTGCAGGCACCCGCAAAGGTAAGGCAGTAAAATTATAAACCAAATATATAACAAGAGTAAAAGATTTAATTTTAAGTCATGTTTGGCATTGCTTAAATTAAAGTTTTTTAAACAATAATAATACAGAGAACAAAAAATGTAATTTAGTTGCATTAAATATTTCCAAGCAGCTTAAACTAACTAAAGTATGCACGACCTTAAATAATAATTTTAAAACAAAAAAGTATAAAAGCAAAAGTTTATTAAAATTGTTAAAACGAAAACACAAAAACGAAAAGAAACCTAAAAACACAAAGCAGTATTAAACAATTGTTATAAACCGTACATTCTTTGCTCAGTATACAGTATAAAAAAAAGAAGATAATTGTACAATATTTATGCATTGCTAAAGAGTTTTGTGTATCGCAATACCTTATAAAAAAAACACAACTCCAATTACCTGGCAAATCACAATACTTACATATATACCTATTATGAAAACAAAATAAAAAAAAATTAAAAACAAAAAAAACGTTTAGAGTGATTAGTGTAAACTGTATTTTAAATACTTATGTGTATGTAAATAGTTGCATCTGTTGAAAACAATTGCTTTGAAGTTTAAACAAAAGTATCTATACTCAAGAAAAATTAAAATATTTGACACAACACACACAAACAAAATCAAATGGGCAAATTCTATATAAATTGTTGTAACTGTAAACTCCAAAGGTAAAACCAAAATATGACAACTAAAACCAAAAGAAAAAAATCAAATACAAATGAATAAAACTCGTCAAGAGGAATGTGTTAACAAGTAAATAAATTAAAACTATAAACAAAATGCTTAAGGAACAAGCAAACATGTATAACTTAAAAGTCTATTCAAGTCTATATAGCTATATATGTTTGTATGTGTGCTTAAGTGTTCATAAACTCAAAATAGATTACATTTAATTTTCGATAGATTTACATAAAAACTAACAGCAATATTTATAAAATGCACACACACAAATACACAAATACACACATACACATACACTGAGACACAAACTAAGCAACTTCAGTTAATTTTTAATAGTAGTTATAGTATATAACAATTGATGGAGTTATATCCTTGTCTGCTCACCCAACTGATATTTATATCCTTAGAGTCAATACACACTTCTCAAGATCATAAACATGTTTCTCTTATTTATTACTTTCTGTTTCAAAACTATTTCTTTCTAGAACTTTTGGTGTTTGTTTTTTTGAAAAGTTTATCGGTACTAAGTAAGAATTGCTTCAAACAACATTTTGTATTTTATTTTCAGGCCTTTAGTATAAATGTATAAATGTATGTTTATATAGACTGAATATTATTAAATGAATATTTAAAAGAAAAATTATACAATATATAACAAAAATTGTTAAAAACCATTTTGGATTGTGTAACAAGCATAAAACGTTTATTATTCACAGCAAACACAAAGCATACATACCTTAAACAATAAGCACATATCAATAATACAAAAAACAAAAATTGTTAATAATTAATATTCATAAACTAAAAAACCAAAACTCAAAGTTGCATATTCTAAAGAAAAAACCAAATCGAAGTTGACCTCATCAAACAAAACAAATCTAAGCAAAATTAATAAATAATTGTTCAACAATCATAATAAATATATTATATACGCAAAATACATTTACATAAATTAAGCTAAAGAGAAGAAAATTAAAAATATTATATTTTGTAGATTTTTAGTAAATTAGTCAAACAACAAAATGTCAACATATATACACACACCAAAACATAAGAAGAATATTGACTATATACGATTGTAAAACATACATAGCTAAACATTAATTTGCAGCAACATATGACAGGTATAGGCAGAAATGTTTGAATTGTTTTAAGCAACAACAAATGAGTAAATGGCAAAGCTTTAATGTTAATAGAGAGAGAGAGCAACATTTTTTTGCGAAATGCTTGAGAGTTAATAAATATTTCAGTTTTTAGCAAGCTCACACATAGCCACATGCATATAAATATGTATAAATGTACAGTGGACACTCGCAAAAAAGAAGTCTAGAGCCAAAGGAATTCAAATTGAAAAAAATATTTGACAAGATTATGCAAAAGTTAAAATTTTTTAAATTTAAAGTCACACTTCATTTTGCTAAGCCATAGTCATTTAATATTGTCTATAGCATTTTGTTTTGCAAGCATATTTTTATATTCGTGAGTGTCCACTGTATGTGCTTGTAAATGAATTGCAATTAGTTTTTAGTCATATAAATGATTTGAGGTGGCAGGAGAAGAAAAAACAAAACATAATATTAGATCAGAGAATTGTTCTTAAAATTAAGTGTATACCATTAATTTCAGAACTAACCCAAAACAGCATTATTTAGTTGAATTTCAAAGTATTGCAGCGCATTTAATCAAGAAATGAAATATGAAATAAAAATTGTGTTTATAACCTGAATTGCATTAGCAAATAAAACAAAGCAAAACAAACACATTTACAAATCAAAGGTTTTAATTAAACAAAATGCAGTGTAAGTTAAGCTTAGTAAATGCAAAATGAATATACAACAAAAGTATTAATACCGCAAAGCAAATAAAAATATTAAAGGTCAGAAAACTATGCAAAACACAACAACAACAAAAAAAAACCAAACAAGCAAACATATATACTTACATAATATGAAGTATAATTAACTATTTATTATGTATTAAACAAGCAAAGCATTGTGAATTAGTAATAAAAACCTACCAAAAGCAACAAACAAACAAAATGATGGCAAATAAAGAATGTAAACAAAACCTCAACAATGCGTTTCGATTTGTTTAATAATAAAAAAGGACAAGTAGTTCATTTGTTATTGCGTATATTTATAATTGATTTCAGTTTTAGTCATAGTTACATTTAGTTTTACTTTAACATTAATATTAAATAATTATTAAAATAATTTGGTTTACTGCGACTTAAACATTAAATCGTTACCTACATATCTGTTTCGCATAATCACTTTCACTTTTTAACTGCAGCATCTCACTTTTAACAATGGCTATAAACAAAAATAATAATCAACACAAAGGAGACGACGGCGAAGGTTAAGTTAATTACACTTTATATATATCACGTATAGGATTTTTGTGTGGTTGGCATAGCTTGGACAAAAACAAACATAAAAGCAATTAAAGAACTCGAGTAATGTGTGCTTATTTAATTAAAAAAGGAAATAATAGAGATAAAGTTACTTTGCCAGCATCTAAGAGAGCTTCAAGTACGAAGGCGGCGAGCACTTCTTGCGTAAGAACTTGATAATGTACAGCGGCAAGCAGGAGACGACCGTGATGAGTGAAACCTTCCAAAGGAAGTCATACGACCAGATGAACTCCCAGTCTGCAGAACGAAATACGAAATTAATAAAAAAGAAGCGCCGAATTTAATAAGTATACGCACCGAAATACTCATGCAGCACAGCCAGCGAAATGAGATAGAGTGCCAAGCTAAACAACTCCGCCAAGACCATGAGCCTGTTAAACAAAAAAAAAATCAATTAATTAACTGACTCATCAGATTGCTAGTTGACGTGCTTACCTATGCCAGGTGCGCACTGTTAGCGCCACCATAATAAGCTCTGTCATAATCAGCGCTGAGAAGCTTATGGCCACAATATGTATAAACTCATCGACAAAAAGTATGAGTGCGCCATACATAATGACGCCGCCTTGATAAATACTAATCAGCACCCAAATGAAGAAGGTCTTATAGCTAAGACTGCGTCCCTTGCTGAGGTCCTTGTAAAGCTCTGGATACGTAACAGCCGTCTCTGAAGTAATATCCTGATCCAGCACCAGCGAAAACACTGGGAACATGGTGTACAGTGTTGAGTAGCCGACCATGAGAAAGCCCTGATACAATGCCACGGAGCTCAGATAAAACACTGCCGAGAATACAGCCTGAAGCGTTGTTATAATCAAGCCGCGATGTATAACAAATTGGGAGAGCGCTGCAGAGCGCTTATAGCTGCGTCGGCCATGTATAAGCAGCAGCTTGGCAATGTGTGAAAACTGCGGAATGCTAAAGTCTCCAGCCAGCGATGCCTGTCGTCCCTCGCGTCCTTCAATACCCACGCCGGCATCCGCCTGCTGTATCATGCTCACATCATTGCCACCATCGCCCACAGCGCAAGTGCGCTTACGCGTATGCTTCTGTATAAGCTCCACCACTTGCGCCTTTTGCGTGGGCGAGCAGCGACAGCAGACCACAGCGGGTGAGGCAGTGGCCAGCTCTAGAAACTCTATGCGATAATACTGCAGACACACCTCCAGCGATTCACCCGAGATGACCAGCGCATGTCCCTGCTTGCGTCGAAACTGATTCAGCTCCTGATGTGCCTCTGTGCGCGTCTTGACCGAACGCAGCACGTGCAGTCCCTGATTGCGTCCAATCAGCTGCGAGGATTTTGCAATACAGCAGGCGGTCTCCAGCTTATCGCCCGTCAACATCCAGACGCGCACGCCTGCATTGCGCAGCAATTCCAGTGTGGGACGCACATTCTCCTGCAGACGATCCTCCACACCTGTGAGACAAAGCAGCTCCATTTCACGCTCCAGCGACTCCACTACAGCGGCGACCTTGGACACGCGATCGGTTATGCTGAGGCGTGCCGCATTGTAGCGCATTTCAAAGTCATTGTACTGTTCCTCAGTTAGCACCTTCTTGGCCACAACCAATGTGCGCAGTCCCTCGCGCGCCATGTTGCCCGACTCCTCGCTCAGCCAGTCGTTGTATTGAACTATTGTGGACATAACCACATCGGCGCCCTTGAGATAGAATGTAATCTGTCCCGATTTGTTTTCACGCACAATAATGCCCATGCGCTTGCTCTCACTGGTGAAGGGAAACAGTTGCAAGATCTGATACTGCAGCAAGATATCATCTGTATGAAAAGTAATTTAGCTAAAGTTCGCTCTAGAATGCTACTAGTTGTTGACTTACTCTCATCGCTGGCGGTCTTCACCTGCAGCGTCATAGTGTTTAGATCACGTGCAATAAGCGTTAATCCCACCTGCTCGGTCCACTTGACCAGCGCGATTTCATCTGGTGAAGCAGCCTGATACTGATGCTCGGTGTCTGTGCTGCCGGGTGCCTCAATGTTTATCACAGATTTGGTGGGTGAATTATTGCCGCCCGTCACTGTCGAAGCGGTGGACACTGAACGATTGTCCTCTTCATCATTAACCGGCGTCACATTGTGACACAAGGCCAGAGCACGCACTGCTTCCCATTCACGCCAGCCCTCTGGTCGCCGCATGCGATTTCCTGCAAACATCATAGGCTTTGTGGACTCGCCTGCGCTGCTAGAGCTGGACAGGCTGCCCTGCTGTTGTTGCTGCTGCAATATATTGCCCGATAGCTTCTGTATTATCTGTCCTATATGATGGAACGTGTCCGCATCGTGTGACACTATGCCCAAATGTATTTTCTTGAACACCATTTCATTTTGAGTAAGCGTGCCCGTTTTGTCCGTAAGTACGTAGGAGATGCGTCCCAGTTCCTCGGGTATGGTTGTGGAGCGCACGACTGTGCCCTTAATATTGTCATCATTCTGCATTTGCCAGGAGTAAAAGGCTTTGCCCATGTCCAGATTCACACGCAGACTGATTGGTATGATGTAGGAGAAGAGCAGCACAAAGCGGAACATATAACGATACCAGGGACCACCAAAGCCCTTAAGCATCATCATGACCAAAGAAAGGCCCAACACGGCACAAAATAGAACCTGTGCAAAGTTTAGTGATTAAAATTAATTTACAGTGCATATATGTTTAATTTTAAGTACGCACCTTAGTCAGTCCATTGATCTCAGTGTCCAGCAGACCCACCTTGGAGCGCGGCTGTGAATTGTTCATGACACTGCGCGTCTCACAGCCCGTATAGATGACAATGCCTGTAGCTGTGCCGGCAGCGACTACTGTATTAGCCCACAGCGTATTTTCAACGCTCAAACCCGTGTCCTCGCTGCCGTCGGTTACGCAAAAAGTTGCTATGAAGCTGTGTATATCGTTCTGTGGCTTCTCAACATAGAAGCTTGCATCGATGCTGTGCAGTTCCGCATCGCGGCTTAGCTTTTGCGTATAGGGCACTGCCAGGCGTGGCTTCCAGTCTGTTTCACCATCCAGCTGATCTGTGCGTACAAATACCGAACCGCTGCGATCGCTGGTGCGCAACAAAATCAAATCTGCTGGCACGCGTTCGTTCTTTTCCACAATAATGACATCGCCCACTTTAAGCTTGGAGCTGGGCACCATCTCATAGCCATTGCCATTAGTTGCCGACAGACGTTTGTACTTTTGCGAGTTGACCTCGTGATCTCGCTGATGGCGACGCAAATCGTCCACAGCCTCACGACAAATGGTCACCATTAACACAAAGCCCAGTGGTCCCCAGTAGGTATAAGGATAACCTATGCGTATGTCTGGTATAAACTGCGACAGGGCCATCAGCAGAAAGTACAAATTGAGAAAGAAGCGAAACTGCTCGAAGAGCACGAGCGGCAAAAAGGTGATGAAGTTGTACTTTTGGTTGCGAATCTCGTTTGGAGGAAACTTCTCCGTATTCGGGCGCCCCAGATTTACGGTGCGAGCCCGAAGCTCGCGTGGACTGAACCATTTCTTCCAGCAGCTGTAAGAACATAAAAATAATAGGTTAATAAATGCCGACTTTTACAATAATATATTAAAATTATTCAAGTTCAAAAAAGGGAGGGAGCACATTTATTAAAATGCGCCCGACCTTGACAGCAAAAAATTAATAATGAAAACACAATATAAACAAGACTTAAAGCTCAAGCAGCAACAACAAACGCCATATCCGCTCCGCGTTTGATTGTGTGCGAAAGAGAAAGCAAACGCACATATACACAGAAAATAGCACAAAGTCTGATAAGCGAGAGACAGTTGAAATCCAGCACAGAGATCTTTCCGCAATAGTTGAAAGCACTGCTAGTGAACCCGTTAGAGCAACGGCAATGCGGGTGTATGTGTGTGTGTGTATTGCAAATTATGATGATGATTCACCTGAATGAATACCAACGATTGCGCTGGCGATTCAACAGCGGTATGTTCTCCCTTGTCATGGGCACTGCCGCCGATCCCTGCGAAGTGCCGTCATCCATATTGTCTGTTGTCCAAGCAATGTTTATTACTTTTTTGTTGCTACACTTGGTTTGCTTTTAATGAAGGCGCTTCTGGAGCGCTAAGCTGCTGTTTTTGCCTTTGTTCTGTCAAGCAGCAGCTGCGTCGTTGTTTATGGTTTTGTTTTTCTTTGCTGTTCACACAAATTTGCACAGTGTGCATGTTAAATGCAGCAATTGCATTGCAATTGTATTGTTAATAATATTTGTCAATTTTATGCAGCGTAAACACAAAATTCTGATGCACAAATAAATTTAAACGAAAATTCCGTGTCACAATTACGTCTCGTCTGGGCAATAACAACCCTGTTTTGCTTGCACAGAGAAATCAATAAACGCGAGAGCGAGAGAGCACTAGTTGCATCAACCAGACGCTTGTTGTGCGAATGGCACCGCTAGTGTGTTGTGTTCTATATGCAACGATCTGGCAGCACCATGAGCCACATGCTTGGCGCGAATTTAAATGTGCATTTGAAATTCTTGGAAATTAACAAGCTGCTGACAAGGCTTCGCACTAGTGTGTTAATTAAATAAGCTGCGTCAGACGTTTCAGTTGTTTACGTTGTTGTCCGTCGCTGCTGTTGGGATCAGCAAAAACTACGCGCTGAAGTTTTCTTGGAGCAATTGGGGCTGACTGAGTGTAAACTTGTTTCTCATTTTATGGGCATTCGCTGTTGCTTTTGCTTTTGCAGTTGCGGGCGTAAAGGTGTCTATGCATACGTAATTATTCAATGGAAGTTTTGTCAATAATGGCTTAAACCGTAAAGCATTTACGTAGCCCATTTCGTGTTATGATCTCATAAAGAATGTAGGCACGTTGACAACTGGCCAAGCCACAAAAGTGAAGACACTACAAAAACAATACTTTCAAAGGGAATGGCAAACTAAGCGAAAGTTCAGTGACCTGAATAAATGCGGTTTGCTGTATTTTTTGTTTTTTTTTTTTTTCGAAAACAAAAATTAAGAAATGACCAAAAGACAATAATCTCTTGCAAATGCCTGACCCGCGTGCCAGTTGTAAAAATGAGTTAGCATAGTCAATGGGCACAGAGACTGTATCTGAATCTGAGTCTCTCACTCGACTGCTTCTCAGTGAGTCAGTCAAGGCAAATTACACATCAAAAGGCGATACCGCCATGTTGTCATCGTTCCACTTATCCATACAGCACACAAAGCAGCAACAATAAAGTTTTAGTTTATTTTTACTCTGCTATTCCACGTAATTGCTAAACCTAAAAAATGTAAACAATTAATTGCAATAATGCAAAATGCATGCAAAATGCATATTATCCATTATATGGCGTGTCCCCACAGCTCGTAGAAATGTTTACATTTGTTGTTGTTACCGCTCTCTGCGGTAAACATTGATTTTGCCTGCCTACGTAGGCAAATTGAATATTATTCCTACAGTTGAGTTGACTTCAACTGTGGTCATGGAAATAGTAAAATATGTGAATTGACGCGTTAATCAGAAAGCAAAACAAACACCAAAATAGCCTAAGATTCAGTCACAGGGTCGACGAAGCTTTCAATAAATGTTAGCACAGCTGTAAATTTTAAACCGGATTTGGAGAACAAAAAAATTGTGAGCTTACGCCTTAATTCTTATTTAAATTAGCAGCACGTAACGGCAATTAAAAGACTTTGTTTTACCTAAATTAAGATTTAAATTCCCATTTGATTAGAGTTCCAAGTCTGTCGGCCAAAACATTGCTCAGCATTTTATTAATATTTCTAGCACTGTAAATTTCTTAAACATTTCATTAATGTGAATTTATATTCGATTTTATTGCAAGCTGTTTATGCCACAGCTCAATAATTATTCATGAAAAGAAAAACACTATTTTATGGACTGTTTTTCATACGCTTTAGCGTCTGTTTTGATATTGTTTTTTCCACGACTTGGCGCTGCTTGTGGCCTGTATGCAAAATAGTTATTTTCGCAAAGTCTTGTAAGTATTATTACCCAGGGTCCGTCAATGGTAACGCCTAATGACGTTATGTTTAGTTGTTGTAGCTTTTGCTGCTTGGCAAAGAGTTGGACAACAAGCGGCGCATTGTTTGTTATTCACCCACAATGTGGGTTAATAAGCAAACGGAAACCTTCAATGCGGAGGCACTCGCCGACTAGCTGGCTCCCCTTTTGTAACTAAGTTACAACTATCTGCTGTAGGCTGTAGCTCTTTCGTTCCCTTGCTCTCTTCAGAAATCAGCCAAGCCGTACATATGGGGGGCAGACATTGTAGGAGGGCGTGCCAGTAGCTATGCTTGTTGACACACAAATTGAAAATAAGTTGGCCTGGCCTGGCTCAGCAACGCCCTGGCAAACTTAACTGCTCCCCTCAAACATAGCGGTAAACGACAGGTGGCAAGTGGCGCATAAATTATGTGCTGCAGTCAGTCAGTTCATCAGTCAGTCAGTCAATTGCTCATTGTCTGCTCTCGAAATTAATTCCTTAGACACGCTTTGTGCGAGCGCGAGCAACAAGCAAAAGAAAATTCTTCAATGTGTCTACAGACGTGTGTGTGTGTGTGTGTGCAATTTCCATTCATTTAACCACAGACTGGGGTTGAACTTTTCCGCTTTGGAACATCAGCCAAGTGAGGCAAAGATCTTAATATGAGACACACATGGCTTAGCCTATTTGAAAAACAGAGAAGAACGGCTGGCTGCACTGCAAAAGAAAAACTAAACAGATTTGACAGCAGATTTGCTATATTTGTGCACAAAGAATATTTTTCGTAGTGTATTTTCATATGCAAAATATCCAAACTAAACTTGCCGTATAACATTTAAATAATTATTCAAACATATGTATGCAGGCAACACACAAAGTATTCAAATTTCCACAGAAGGTCACAGTGAAATTACTGAATGCTATCGCTGCGAACTTAATGGAAATTACGGGCGGCTAATGCTAGCAATTATACTAACTAGCGGCTTATGTGAAGCACATAGAGAGGCGGCAGGCATGAGTAATTAACGCCAACGCTGCGCTACCAAACGCAACTCCAATCAACTTTAAAAATCTTTGTGCCTCACATAACCAACAAAAGCCAAAAGCAAAAATTATGAGCATAGCAATTGCGTAAAATATCAAAAAGTCTGCAGACCTTCAAATCTGTGAGTACCGAAAAATATACATAGCAACAAAAAGTATAAAAAGCAAAGCTAAACCTCAGCTCAGGGCAATTCAAAGCATTTCAAAGAAAGCAAGTGAGCTGATATGCAAGGAAATAGTTAAGCGATAAGTTGAGCTAAATGATTCATAATCTATTAGAAAACGCGCTTAAATTGTGTCATAAGTGCAGTACTTAACTAAATTGTTTGCCCACTTTAGTAAACTGTGCTCAATTGCAAAAGCTTTCAAGTAATTAAATTGATAACATTTAAAGCAAATAATTCATCAATTTAAATAAAGTGTACGCTATCTTAGTTTCAGATATAAATCTAATGCGCGGTTACAAAATAGTCTTATAACTCAAAACGGTATTATCTAATATTTATGGGAAGAGCGAGATGCTCCTGTGGTTCTGTTAAGATCTTATTTTTAATATGCTATAGCTATCTTTAATATATCAATACCCCATCATCATTTTTTTTTTGTTTTTTTTCGAACCTTTTGCAGCTAATTGCTGCTCAGCCAATCAGCATTGTTTAACATTTTCAAACTGTAATCTTTAGTTTCAATAATACTATATAGTAATTTATATTATCATTCTATATATTCTCATAATTCTTATATTATATTAATATTCTTGTTTACAATTAATTTCAGTCGCTTCTTGGGATTTTCCTCTTATAAGACATGCTATAGGTTAGGATAGAGAGGAGTAGTGTGGCTAAGAAGAGGGAAGTGTAGGAGAGCACTGTTGTCCGGCTCTTACTGGCGGATCGGTTGGACAAAGCGCACAGCCTGCTGAATGGGATGCAGTTGAACGTTCCAATTTCAAGCTCACAAATAAAAATAGACAAAGACATGAAAAAGATACAAAAACGCAAAAATTACGCACAAGACATAGTCAAAAGATCTTTAAGTCATATTAGCGAAATTTCTAACACGTCTCGCGTGCTGTATGATTTAAATATTATTAAATATGTTATTTCTTGGGCGAGGATATAGGTGGCAGAAATTATTTAATTTACTGAAAGTTGCAAGGTAGCCGTAAGAGATTCTTCGGGGGCCTGAGAGAGCGGTTTGTATTTTAATAAGGAAGCCGTGAAAATTAGTATCAAGCCAAGAGGAGAGAGAGACGTTTATGGTGCACTCTTGGGCGCCCAAAAACAATATTGCTGTCGGTTTTGGCGTGCTTTTACTGTGGAGGGGGGGGTGTGGGGGGGGGTGGGGTGGGGGGTTGGTGGGGGGGGGGGTGGGGGGTGGGGGGGGTGGGGGTGGGGGGGGGGGTGGGGGGTTGGGTGGGGGGGGGGGGGGGGGGGGGGGTGGTGGGAGGGGGGGGGGTGGGGGGGGGGGTGGGGGGGGGGGGGGGTGGGGGGGGGGTGGGGGGGGGGTGGGGGGGGGGGGTGGGGGGGGGGGGGGGGGGGGGGGGGTGGGGGGGGGTGGGGGGGTTGTGGGGGGGTGGGGGGGGGGTGCAATGTGCTGAAAAGCTAAACAGAAAAGACTAAGAGATCTGTGATACATAGTGCAAATATCTAAGAACTGCTGGCCGGTTCGAGCCACAGACGCTAGCGGGAGATGTGTAGAGCGAGAGCGAGCGGAGGAGGCGTGAGAGGAAGTGATAGTGAGGCGTTCGCCGAGGGGTGATGGGGTCGAAGCAACGTCACCGTATCTCTCATCTCTCGAGGTGGGCCATTTGTGGTGTCCGCTCGTCTGGCTGCTTGCTCTATTGGACTAAGTACTAGTCTATTTGCCGTACAAATTGGTCGTTTTCCCATTTCCCTTTTAGCTGGCAATAAACGCCAATGTATGTAAATAACAAGCAGTGCCGCTGTCTTGGCTACTTGATCATCGATCGATTCATTTCAACATTTCCGTCGCATTCCTCCAGCATGATATTTCTAATTCTTTCGTCGATGCGTTTGTCTCTTCTTCTGACCTTTTTATATATTCATTTTGTTATGTATTTTTCTAATTAAGGCTAATTAAAAATATTCACTAATGTCGCATCTTACTAATTCTCTAATGGTGTGAGTTGTCTATGAGCTTGCCATATAATTAACTCCACATTATAATCATAACATCAGTTCTGTTTTTCTCTTAGAAACCATCATTATTTCTGCCTTGCAAATTTTGATATTTTATTTGTGCTTTTGTCTTTTCTAGCGATTGCTTGTTGTTGCTTGCGTTTGAACATTTCGAAATACTTTTCATTTGGCTGTTTGGAATTTCAAAGAGCGTCATAAAAATAGCAACGGCGAAAAACAACAATAGCAATTAAATTAAATGCACTGGTGCAGAACTTTTGCGAGCAAGATAGGCTTATTTACAAAACGAATGCTTGAGAAATATACACAAATTATCGATGATGCAACAGGTAAGCTAAATCAATTTAAATTTTATTACTTTTTGCACTTTGCATTTTTAAGCAACTAACTGTTAAACAGCCACGCGTTGGGTATTATTTATTTATTTAAGGTTCTGCTTTCAAAAAATCCATTAGATTCGTATAATAACACACTTACTGCTGGCGAGCAGCTGTTTGCCAACATGACGTATACGCAATTTTTTCACATACCTGCATAAACACATCTTGCACACATTGCTTAGGCTGCGACTTTTGCTGCGCCGTCTGTTGTTCTGGTAAAAGACTGTGGAGGTGCCGTTCTCGGGATCGACCACTGTGTGGGCGCCAATGCCGTTGGCTGCACTCAGATCACCGGACACGTGTGCGCGTGTCGCACCGGAATTATCATTGGCGCCGCTGGCGCTCGCTTGTGTTAGTTGCGCCAGTTTCGTGGCACTGCTGCCGCTTTCCGTAATATCACGCGTTGCACTACTGCCGCTATTGCTAATTGAGTATTTGGCGCGCTCGCGACTTCGCGACTCATTTCTATAACGTATCTGGCCGGCGGCTGAGCCAAGACTAAATAAATTGCCCAGAAAGCTGTTGTTGCTGCCGCTAGCGCTGTCGCCGCCGATGCGAGAGGGGCTAGAAATGCTGCCAATGCCGCTGTAACCAGTTGAGCTTTTTCGCCTTGTTTGGCTATTGTTGTTGTTGCTGTGTTTGTTTCTACTGGCAGCGTCGCTCCCACCTCCGCCGCCGCCGCTGCTGTTAGTGTGGCGTATGAGCAATTCTGTTTCGGAATCAGTCTCTTCGCTCTCTCCGTCAAAGTCACGTAGCGTTAGCTCGTTATCAGTCATGGCGTAAGTAAGAGCGCTGCTCTCTATCGCTCTCCGTGTGAGTGTATAAAAGAGAGCTTTGGATTACACAGGTGTGCGTGCGAGTGTTCGTTTGTTGTTCCGTCTCTATTTTTGGCTAAGCTTTAATTGCTGTTTCCTTTGTTTATAGTCCACGGCTAAGCAACAGTTCTTCAACTTGCGACGCGCCTCCGTCTCAATATTGGGCCTCCTTGTAGTGCAATCTTTCGTCTGGCTTGAGTGCTTTCTTATTGCCCCTTTGGCAATTGCATTGAGCTTACGTTTGCCACGTTTTCACTGAAACCTTGTGCTTCACAGCCAGGTGACTAATGCACTAATGCCATGCCAAACACCTTAGCCGCACTCCCGAATCAAATACAACGCACCACTACTGTGTGCAATGGCCTTATCAATTGTTTTTATTTGCCAGCGTAAACATTTAGTAGCACACCGCAATTTGTGCTACCTTTGCACAATGGGGCAGGGGTCGTTCCCCCACGGACGTCATCAAACAAATGCTTAAATTGTGCTGATTGAATGAATAATGCTTGTGTATCAATTAGAAATAGCCAATAGCCACTAACCGAAGGCGACAACAATTAACACATTGGCGCTTTAACTTTTCAATTTATTATGAACGACGGTCAAGGCCCGGGAAGCACATACACAGCAGACTTTTTATCTCATTGGCTTTGATTCACATTTCGTTTTAAAACCGATTAGAAATTTAACAACTCGTAAATGCATTTACTATCTATTAATTTAAAAAATTTGTAAGTGCTTTAACTAGCACATGTACATGTTCTAGCGCGTTTACTAAATTTTATAACAAATTTAGACTCTGAGCAAACGAACAGCTGTGCGTGCAGTGTTGGTAAGCGCTGAAAACAATCATGCTGCGCCTTAAGTGTTGCAAAAAAGCTTAAATAATTGTTGTAGTTCAAAAAATAAATAAGGGTTATTGTTTTTATAAGAGACACGTTTATATAAGTTTTTTTTATCATTTATTTTACATTTTTATCAGTTTATCTTAATAACTTAGCCCTTTCACGTTTAAACGAAAATTTACAAAGAGATTTTAAACGAAGAAACAATTAAACAAGTACAAAATAAACGAAATTTTTGATTTGCTTCACAAAAGCAGTCTATTATTTTAAAAATATTATATTTTTTTTTTAAATACTTAAATACTCACATTCAAAGTGATATATTGAAAATCTAATTTACTAAAAAAAAAGTCAACAAATATCAATTTAAATCTGTTTGCATGAGTTTCCTTTTGATTTGTTCTTTTTTTTCTTTAGTTGCGGGTCTTTTAGAGAGTTTATATAAATATAGATACTTGTTTTGTTGTATATGATAATATTGCAGTACGCGTTTATGATTTTATCTGCGCTCCGTTTGCAGTGTTATGTTGGAGTCGGAGTTGGAATAACTTTGTTCCAGCTTAGGCCTAAACTCATCCTCGCCATCGGAATAGGAGCCCACAGAGCGGCAAATGCTGTAAATCATATTGATAAAAACTGCAGGAGTACTTTTTATTTATAAGTAGGACAACATACCGTTGCGTTGAGGCATAGCCCTCAATGGCTAGCGCCTGAGTCACACCTGAAGGCAGCAGTTGCTGTAGAAGTGCATCTTTGGCCGCAATTGCCGTTGTCGGCAACGGCACATGATTCATATCCACCGATGAGTGCGAATTTGATAACTGAGTATTGGCTACTGCTGCTGTTAAGCCATTAACATGTCTACTGGAAGCACCAACAGCACCTTGGTCCACTTGATCATCTTGTTGACTTTGCTCAATGAAGCGCAGCGTTTGGAAGAGCTCTAGCAGATCGTTGAAGGTGTTGTGCACATCACAGTGTCCAACAATGTCGAAACACAGCTGCGAAATATTTTGACGCAGTAAATAAATGGCATATTTGGTTTGTTGCGAAGGCAGAATGGAGCGCGTATACAAGGGAAATCTATAAAACAGAAAAGATTTAGACCTAAACAATTTCCAATAAATGTTTCAGTGTGCTTACTCTCGTGTGGCATAGGTAAGTTCTTTGATTTCATCTACAATACGGGCACGCGACGGTTCATAGCGTATGGGATTGCGCAGTGGTCGATCCATTATGTACGCAAGCATCTGCACCAAATGCGCAACATAGCCCAGAGCAGCGCTCACCGCCAGCGGCGAAACATTCTCCAATAGCTGCGCATTGGTTGCCTGTCTTTGGTCGCTCGTATACTGCTCCATGTAGGGAAAGGCAATTCCGCAAATGCTAAACTGCTGCGCACCCAAACAACGTACATTATAAATCTCCTGCAGCTCTAACGCTAGCGTAGCCATGCGTCGCTCCAACTAAAAGAGATGATGTTTACTGAGCTATTTAAAAATATGTATATAGTTAGTGTCTCACCTGCAACAGTATTTGGCGCTTTTCGTCGCGTTGCGTGACCTGCTGTGGAGTTTGTGTACGCAGTTCGAGCTGTTGTTGCTCCAACTGTAAGCGACGATGGTGTAATCTATGCTGTAGTTCCTCACGCTGCTCTCGTATCAGCTGCAGACGGCTTTGCTTGCTTGCATTGCGCACTTTAATGCCTTGCAGTTCTGTTTGCAGCAATCGTTGCTTACAGCGTAACGTTTCAATTTGTTGCAGCAATTGCTGCGCATTGTAGAGCGTTAGCGGCGCTATCTGTTGCTGCTCTGCCAGCAGCACGCTAAGGGTGCGACCCATGGAATGATACTGCTGCTGTGAATGGGGCGAGCTGGACAGTGAGGTGGTGCGCGGTTTCAGTCTCAGCTCCTTGCGTGTTATACAATGCACGCTAAGACGTGCGACCTCCACACTCAGCTCCTGCACAGTACTTGATCTCTTTCGTTTGTCACGCTGTCGCCGCTGCAGCATCAGCAAATTGTCCAAGTTATAACTGCAACGCAACTGCGATCGGGGGCAGCTTAGCTGTGCAAAACGTGTGGTGCTCATTTTCAGCACTGGGCTGCTGCTTCTGCTCACTGGTGGCGAGTTGATGTCGCCAGTTACATCGCTTTGGCGTGCATCACGTGTATTATTGTCAGCATAGCGTTGATACTGCTCATGCAGCTGAGCGTGCAATCCTTCCTCGCTGATAAGCGCTGGTGAGGTAAAGCTCTCGCCATTTAGCTGAAAGATCAAACAGTTGGCGCGACATTTCGTCATTGCCGGCGGCGACAGCGGTATAAGACCAGAAAAATAAACACCCCAGCTAAAAAGCAGCTCTGGTGGTCGCGTCAGCTTTTGCGGTGTCAACTGCACATTCGCCAGCCGCTGAGTCAGCAGCCCTCTGCTAAAATAAATATACAACATAAGTTTTAATTATAGCTTGGACTTTGCTATTCTTACCGCTGTTGTGTGGCACATTCAGTCTCATTTGCCGGCGCTGACAGCTGGCCAGTTGGCTGATAGTGCGCCCAGACTTTAACACAGACACATTGCGCATTCGATTTGCGCCAGACGTCGTCGCCCGCACATATTTCCGCCCACTTTTGCTGCTGATGACGCTGCGGTAACGATTCACTGGTATAAAATGCTTCACTAGCCTTATCTGCATGCAGAGTATAATAAACAAGCAGCTCCTGCTCCTGCTCCTCTGCTTCTCCGCGCCCGCACACAATGCTCGATTCCAAGTGACACTCAATATTAAGTGCTTCTATACGGGCTAAATTCCGAAGACGTAGTTGTTGTGTTGCCAACGGCAGCCACTCGCGGCAACGCGGACGCAAGTGCATTGTGGCTACCACTGCGTGCGTTACGCTGTGCGACACTCCGTTCCCATGCTAGCTAGTGCTAATTAATTTTTCTTGCTTAATTTCGACTTGGCTGTGAAAATTAATAAACACTTTTGGGGCAGAACAGCTGTTTTCTGCTGACCGACGACAAACAGTGTGACCGTGCTGCGAAAATTGTTCTGGTTGGCAACGCGATGTTATTTAGTATGAGACAGCAACATTTCTCTACTTCTGTTCGCACGCAAAACCAAAACAAACTAGCTCCTTAAAAACTAAATAAATTTGCTAACAAAGTGCTTTTAAGCATAACGAAAAGTATAAGAGCTACTGTACCACAAAGCTATAAACTAGCACAAATAAAAGCTCATATAAGTGTCATTAGTTGTTGTTATTGGCTTTTAAGGTATAAACAAGGTTTACAACTTGAAAATTATTTTATTTTTCAATTGATTTAAACATTGAATTCGGTTGACTAAAGTTCACTTTATTAGTAGATGCTAAACTACATAAAGGAAACTATAATGGCTCCGTCAACACGCAGCAGCAAGACATTGGACAAAGACAGGGACAAGGATAAAGCTAAGGAGCTGCAGTTGGTGTCAAGTGAAAATAAAATGCGGGGCTTTAAAATTACAGATAATGAACGCACACGCAAATACGGCATTGGAGCTAATTCGCTGGAAATGCTGACAAATAAAGCGCAACTCAAGTTTCCCGTAAGTTTACAAAGTCAAGCGTAAAAAAGTTTTGGCACTGTCCTTGTCGCTGTATTAGTGAGTTTCAAGGCCGTTGGAGTCAGCTTCCGTGTTTATGCGTTGCTCCAGCAGGAGTCAATGTCAATCTGAGTCCGTAATATAGAGCGCATGCGTTTGACAAAGGCAGCAACAAACATAAAGCAGGCCACCTGTTGCTTTGCCTTGAGTTCAGCGCACAGTCAAGGGCACAATACTCATGTTATTTTGCCTTGTGTCCTTCACAGCTGGAAAAACTGCACGTGTATCTGTCTAGCGATGGCTTTGAAGTGTCTGATGATGAATATCTCAACAGCTTGCCTGCTCAGACGCTTTTCATAGTGGCTGGCCCAGATGCACTTATTACAACAGGTGAGTTGAACTTAAGGCTAAACAAGTATATAAACCAAATTTATTTATAGATGCGGACTTTGAATTTGAGAAGCTCCGTCAGCAGTCGCCGCTACTTAAGGTAGCTGACATATTCTATGACTTCATTGAGCAGCATCCGGAGAAGTTTAGACGCATGATTACAGAGTATGAACAGCAGAAGCAACAACGCGCTTTGGACCAGACCAAGGCGCACTTGAGTCTGAAGGCCGAGCATTTGGAATGGTTCGAGGGTGGCGAGGAGCGTTTTAAGTCCAAGGAAGAGGCCATGACCATGAGAGCACAGACACGTGTGCGTGGCTACTACTACAAAACCAAGGAGGAGCTGACGCGTACGCAGCTCTTCAGACAAAATGCCAAGGCTCGCCAAGTCATCAACTCAGTGCTGGAGCAATTTCGATATTTACTCATAGGCTGCGACTATTTTTCCATGATGTTCAATCGTCAATGCCAGCAAAAGCACGAGTTTCTGCAGCAGCATTTGGGGGAGGAGGTGCCCGATGCGGCTGCAGTGCCTAATAAACGACTAAGGCAGCTTATCAAGGACTACACTACACGCCATGGCATACTCGATGAATGGTCTGTATCACTTTGCACGGATTTGGGTGATTTCTACTGTCAGGGCGCCTACTCGGATAATGGCAATTGCTGCTCACTAAAGCATACCATTAATCCCTATGCATCGCGCGAGAATCTTATACTCTTTCAAGTTTGGAATCTTGATCACCAAATTGAGCTCTCGCGCTCTATTCTGCCCGCGTTAGTTACCAATGTACAGGAGCTGATTAGTCAGCCACAGCGCAAGTGTGCGCTGCATAACAAACGTGTCGTGGATATTTCAGTGCTGGAATACTTTCTGGAAATATTCTCACTCAAAAACCTCAAGCTGGTGCACATAGTATGCCATGAGAAGGTGCAGCGCACCAATCGCTCTAATGGCCGCCTACTCTGCTCAGATTGTCATGAGTATAATATAGTGCAGGAGCTCATGCAGTTGCAGCTGGAAAACTAATTTAAAATATAAGCTATAAAAGTTACCTATGAAAGCAATAACATATAACTCAAAGTTAGATTTAGCAAGCTGTAAATCTTGTAAATTGTACAAAGCGCAACTCTATAGTTAACTAACTGAACTTATATTGGAAAATATTTATAAACTGTGCATTTATGTATACAAAAGCACATATAATAATTATATATATATATAGATAACTATATTAGCTTTAAATGTTGTTGAATATACGCGCGTAGTTGAGTTTTGAACTGGCGTTTTTGCTGTTGCTTGGTTCAACTTGTCCATTTTTAACGATATTTAACATTTTCGAATTTAAATGAAAGTATTAATTATATTGAAGTGCAATATGAAACTAACTACTATTTACTTAATTATACAAGAGTTTGTTGTTTGCTACGCTTGGCTTCTCTGTACCTCCAAAACTACTATTAAATCTATCAAATATATACGATACATATATGAACTGAACTACAACTACAGCAAATTGTTGTTTCAAATATTTTATGTTTTTATTTACTAAAAATGTTTACTGCATAAAAAATTATACAACACAAAAAATATATATGTATATATTTATGCATATAGAAAATAATAATATAATAATATTGCGTTCATTTATAAATAGTTATGACATAAACAAAATGATAAATGTAGTGATTGAAACAAAAATAATTTTTAACTTTGCTTTGACAACACACAAAGTTTTTATGTTGAACATAAAATTGTTAAATCGTTGTAATATGCGCATTCGTATTATCCGGATATACATACAAAGATTATATATCATAATGGTTCGAGTTTTGTTATAATGACTGCGTAAATTTCGTTTCGTTGTTACCTCAATGTGTTTTTTTCTTTTTCTCTGATGTAACTTTTTTTTTTCTCTTTTTACAACTTAATTATTAAGATTAGTAATGATTCGCTTTCGTTAAATTGGGTTAGAAATTTTAGTGCTGCTATCAAATCGCGTTTAACAATTGGGGGAAAATAAAAATACATAATTTCTTGTTCAGCTACAATGCTAAGTTGATTAGTCATTTACGAAATTTTCACTAAAAACTGTCATTGACTGGGGTGTCCCGTTCCCAAGCTATTTGATATTAAAACAATCCTATGTGTGCTGGTACTTAAACTAAAGACATCTGCACTTGATGCTCTCTTCTCCTCTATAATTGATTTCTATGGCATTGAGAAATAATTATAGATCCGATTGGCCAGGTCCTGTAATAAAATGAAACACAAATTAATCAAAGATATTCAAGTTTATGCAACATGAACAAATAAAGCTAACAATAAAACATATAGGAAAATTTATCATGTCTGCGCATTTGTAGATATGCAAATTACATTAAAACAAAACAAGACAGAATAAATCAAAGAATTTAAAATAAAATAAAGCAACAAGTGTGGCAGGCGGCAGCAGCAGGAACTTCGCGAGAGAAAACTTCACCTTTGTTGTTTAGAATTGAATTTGATTTATTTTTTAAATTGTTTTTAGCCAATTTTCAAATTTGTTTTGTTTTTAAGAAATTAAAAAAGCCATTCATATTCAATTAAAATTAACGATTAATGTTTGTTAAAATTGTGTGTAAAAAACCAGTTAAGAAATGTAATTGAAACATTTATGAATGGTTAATGTAACGAACGACTTTTTTGTTTATATTTATAACATAGTATATTTTACAAATTGCTTTATTGTTTATATTAAAAATCTTCATTCGTTGTTCAAGGTGGAATAAACTCTCCAAAAGTTTACAAGTCTTATAAGGAAATAAAAAGCATTTAAATAAAGAATAGAAATTTGTGTTAACTATTTGCGATGATATATATTTTTAAATTTTAGTTCTATTCATATATTTTTGGGAAAGCCAAGTTAATGTTAAGTTTGGTTTATTTTGTAATTTTATGAGCTAACTACAGAAAATTGAATTAGCATAATAATTTTAATATACAAACCTTTTAATAATTTCAAAATGCACTATATATCGCAAATAATTAACGCAACAAATTAAAAGTTAAAAGGCACATATAATAAGAATTAAAAAATTAAATAGCGGCGTAAATAAAAGAAAATTACATAGAATAGTGGACAAATTGGAAAATGAAAACAATAAGAAAAATTTTTATGCTCAAATTGGGTTTTCATAAAAAAATTAAAATTTGAAATTTTTGGTACCTTAGGATTTTGAACGAGTTTTACAAAATCATTGAGTTGATGAAATTTGTATTTTTGAGTTTCGGTTTTAATTATTACTGTGGCGATTAGATAGTTGAGGTTTGGAGTTGTTTTTGGTTTTTCTTGTTGTTTGGTTTTATTTATTATTTGGTCGATTTCGACAGTTACGAGAATTTAATTCATGAAATGAATTTTATTGAGATAACAAACGTAGGAACGAACGAATGAACGATTTTTAATTTTTATGTTTTGATAGTTTTGAAGTTTAAATTTTAATTATTTATATACATTATTTAATTAAAGTTTTAGTTATGTTTCGTAAATTAATGTACAGTGTGTATGGTGAGCATAATGAGAACAAATGCAATAACTGGTTGACTGACCCATCCCCATGAAACCCGCAGATATTCCCATTAACAAACAAGGGGGCAGTGCTTGGTACTAAAGTCTACGTAATAATCCCATAAACCCATAAAACTAATCCCTAGAGCTTGCGCCAGCTACTTGATGAACGTTCCCGCGACTGTTGCCTAAAGCATTCGGGACTTTTGCTGCCGCGACTGTTGGCTATCTCCGGTGACTCCGTAACACGCGCCAGATCGCGATTGATGGTCTTGGAGCTGAGCACGCGTGGACAGCGCACAGTCCAGGGACTGCGTCTGGGATCCTGCAGCGCGCGAAAAGCCTTGGAGGGCACTATCTCATCACCACTGCCATTGGCGTCCGTCCAGCTATTGTAGTAATCACTGTACTCCTTATCCTGCTTTGGCGTCAATGCGGGCGTGCTGTCTAGCGAGCTGTTCTCCAGCGAATCCATTTCCTCCACCAAGGCACGCTTGGCTGCCGCCTGCAGTTTCTCCATGGGCAGCTGACGCAGATGCGTGCTGTCGCTCTTGAGCAGCAGACTCTGCACCAGCTCATTGACCAGCTTGTCGCTCACCACACGCTGCTTGCTGGGCGAGGGGCAGACAATGGGCGAAGCAGGACTGTTGGGTGTGGAAGGATTATCTGCATCAATGCTGGTGTTTTTGCATAGCGGCAACGACAGACGCTCGCGACGCTGTGTCATGGTCTCCGCCTCACTCAATGCATTGGGATTCTGGCGCCTGGTAATGGACACATTGTGCACGATCTTGCGACGACTGGGCTTGAACTGAAACTCATCTGCCTGCGCCGCCAGCGCTGCCTCGGGCAAATCGTT
This sequence comes from Drosophila busckii, assembly GCF_011750605.1. Classification (NCBI taxonomy): domain Eukaryota; kingdom Metazoa; phylum Arthropoda; class Insecta; order Diptera; family Drosophilidae; genus Drosophila; species Drosophila busckii. The sequence goes on from NC_046604.1 coordinate 6,949,828, forward strand.
CTCATCCTGAAGCAGCTTGAACAGTCTGGAATGTGTCGCGGCACGCTGATAACTCGTCATCTTGCGCAGCTCCGGGAAGCTCTCGGACTCTGTGTCTGTCTCCGAAAGCTGGCGATTCATGTCGGTTACACCCGAGTCATCTTCCTCAATCTCCGACTCGGAGCGCTGCGTGCTGCTGTTGCGCGAGAGCTGACCCTTGCCATGGCCACTGTCCACGGACAGCGAGTGTGTGCCCAGCGTCTTAGCTGGCGTTGTTTCGAATACATTAATGCGATCCCGCACTGAAATTTTAGGCGTTTCCACCAAGCCTAGATCAGGTAGACCATTAGACAGCAGCTTGGGCTTTGATGGCGTTTCTGGCTCCGCTTCGGGCTCTGTTTCCGCCTCTATATAAACTTCAGGTAAATTGGTGGGCGTTACTGCTGCACGCTCTGCCTCCTCTTCAGCTGCTTGCTCGTCTTGCTGTTGCTTGTTGTACGCCTCCATTATCTCGCCATCTTCACCCACTAGCTCGTACTCACCAGGTGGGCCTAGATCAATGGACTCTGCTGTTTGCAGCAGCGCACTGTTGCGTTGTGACGTAGTTTTCTCCACTTTTTGCTCATCTATGGAGGTATTGAAGAATGCCATAGCTTGTCTATAATTTTGACGCTTTAGCTCTGCCTCTTCCTGCTGCTCTTTGCGGCTGCGCTCCTGCTCCATATCTGCCCAAAAGTCTGTTTCTTCTTCTGCTTCTCCTTCTTCTGCAGCTGCCTGCAATTGCGCTGGCTGCTCATCATAGTTACTCGCCGTCCAAGTGTGCACTGTTAGTGGCTCATGCATAGATGCTAACGACATGGTTTCCATTTCAGTTAAATTAGTTTGTTCTCTATGCTCTTCGACTGGCTGCTCCACTTGCTGTTCCTTCTCATGCTCCAGCTCTTCATATTGCTCGGCTAGCAGCTGCTCTTGCTCCAGCACAGGATCTACTAACACTGGCTCCTCACCACGCGCTGCCTGCAGCGTAGACCACACATCGATCTCCACTGCTGGCTCATCCGGCAGCTTGGCACGAAACGCTTTGGTTTCCACGGGCTTGTAGGGCGTCTCGTCCACAGAATTCTGACGATCCTTGCGCGCCCAAAAGGTTGCCGACTTGTGAAAAGTTACATCATCGTCATCATCTGGCTGACGTTTGGCTTCAATTTCGGCCCAAAAATCAATTTCTTCATCAGTGTCCACTTCACGTGGCTCCTCTGGGTATTTAGTGGGATCGTATGCATATTCTTCATTTGGGCTGTTATTCGCAGAGTTGACCTCTGCCCAGAAATCCATTTCATCTGCTGTTTGTGCCTGTGGCTTTGGCTCTGGTGTTGATTCACGCTCTGCCCAAAAGTCTGGCTCAACGGCTGGCTTAGCCGCCGCCACTGATTTATCTTGTTCCATTGTGGCCCAGAAGTCCACTTCTTCTTCTTCTACCTCTTCCACTATTTTTTGCCCTTCAACTGGCGTTTGCTCTTTTATAAATTCCATTTCAGCTCGCTGTGCTTGAGGCAGGACTGAGACCTGTGCTCTTAGTGTTGTGGCCCAATGCTCTACTTTTGCTACAGTTTCCTTTTGCAGTGGTGTATAACTCACAGTCTTCTTCTTCTTAGAGCACTGTGACTGCTCCTTAACTTCATTTATGCTTGCGGAGCAGTCAGCGTCTTGCTGCTCGATCTCTTGCTGTTTGCCTGCTGTGGCAAAAGTTGACCAAAAGCTATTTTTAGCAGCCTCTAGTGTTGCCTGTGTTTTGCTCATATCCGCTGATAGAGGGCGTGTAGGCTTAGACTGCGCATCTTTAACACGCAGCTTTAAAGTTTCTTCTTGCAACTTGCTAACATCCATGGATAGCGGACGTTTAACTTTAGTTTCTGTTTCCTTAGCGCGCAGTTTAATTTCATCTGCAGGCTGTTCTGAAGATTTCCACATTAGCTTGGACTGCTCCAGCATTTTTTGCGCCTGCGCTTTGGTTGCCATTAAGGTAGCAAAGAAATCAAATTCTTCTGGCGCAGCTGCAGTTTCTTTTTCCTTTTCTTCAGCAAGCGGCTCGCGGGCAAACTTATTGCGCATGCCCAGCGAGAAACTGGCGGCTACATCCTCTTGACTTTTTTTACGCGGAGTCGTATGCTTCTCGACAGAATTGGAACGCGAAGAGTTGGAGTTGGATAGACTGATGGTAACGCTGACCTCGCAGTCGTCTTCAGCGTCGTCCTCAAGCTTGGCTATGCTAAAGGAATTGCGTTTATTCTCCAAGCTGCCGCGTCGCTCTTCAATTTGTGTGCTGCTGCCAACTTGCACTGTGGCAATGTTCTCATCATTTGAGCTGCGACTAAAGCTGAAGCGCAGCGGCAGACGCACTGTAACCGAATTGGATTCCTCATCCTCATCATCATCATCGTTTTCTTCGACTTCAATAACCGTCTTGGCGTATTCGCTGCTGCGTTCCAGTTCGCTTTCCTCCTCATAAATGGTGCTTAGATCCTCTTCCACAATATACTCTGGCTCCTGCTCCTCCTCATCAGACATTTCCTCAGCAGTGGTTACATCATCATCATCATCTTCGCTCTCCGAGTCCAGCTGCTGATAGATCTGCACATTGTTTACACTCTTTATAGACTGCAGTGGCGCTGGCTTGGGCGCCTCAACATGTTTGGGTGTGTCTGTCTCCTCATCGCTGCTCTGCTCATTGTTCTCAGTGGGCGAACGCGCGCCCAGCTCCTTGGACTGCTCGCCTGCGTATTGCTTCTGCAGCTGCTTGGATAGATTGGCCTGCGTATGACCAGCGGCAATGTTGTTAATGTTGGCCAAACGCTGACTGAGCACATCTATGACCTGCTGCTGATTTTTACAAACGTTGCGTGTTTTGGCGCTGCTGGTTAGCTCCTCAATCTCCACGGAATGCGCACGCTTGGGCGGCTCACGTGGCTCCACCTTGATGTGATGCTGCATGATAACCTGCGAGGGCATATCATCGGTGCTGGGCGTGATTATGATGTCAGGCAATACGCTGCTGGCGCGACTCTCAGTGGAGCTCTGACTATAGCTGGGCGCAACGGGATAGGGATAAGCATAGGGAGGCGGCACAAATGCTGGCGCATCAGCATTGCCGGCTGTTTGGCCATAGGCAGGCGGAGGCGGTAAATAATAAGGATAATAGTAAGGATAAGGTGCAAAGCCCTCGGGCTGTTTGCCAGCAGCATTCGCTGGCGGCGGAGGTGGTGGTGGCCAGTAAGGCCAAGGTGGCAACTGCGCGCCATCTGGAGCAGCAGTGTGGCCAGCTGGAGGCGGCGGCATGTACCAAGGATAAGGCGCATAACCGTAGGCATAAGCATAATGTGGCGGCACGGACTGTGAGCGTTCCGGCTGCGGTTTGGGACATGAACTATCATCTGTGGAACTAAGCGATGAATTGGATGAGTAGCTGGCTGGACATGTGCTAGTACTATTGCTATTGCTCTTGCTAGTGTCAATGAGGGGCGTGCCTGATGCATAACTATGGCGTTTGTTGCTTTTATTGTTAATCTCGCGCTTATGATCGACATTATTATTATTATTAATAATATTATTTTGATTATAATTATTATTATTATGATTATTGTTTTCGTTCAATTCAACAATTTCCAAATCCGAGTCCAGCTCGGTGTGAATTTTATGCTCTGTGGTTGCGGTACAGTTTTTTGTTTTGTTTTTTGTTTTTGTTTTATAGGTGCACGGTTATCAGAAATAAAAATAAATAAAAGAAAGAAGAAAAAGATATATAGACAAGGTGAGAGTGCATATTATGTTCAAAACACCAAAACTAATTTTGACTGTGTGCATAGTTTATTTTTCATATTTAAATAATCTGGCAGAGCAATTTATAATTTTAAAATATTTTTAGCAAACATGGTAACTGCAAGAATATTTAATCTTCGATTTACCGAAGGCAGTCAATATTTTTAATTTTATTTTTTGGTTATAGATTAAACGATCAAGCAATGCTATACATATTTACATTTGTTTGATTGATTGATTGAGTGATTAAGTGAGTGAGTGTATAAATGAGCCAATGGAATATTGATGCAAATAATGAACTATTAAATGTTGGTTTTAAATATGTACAAAATCCTTGAGGTCTTTCCATTGTGGCATATGCAACATGCATTTTAACTGAACAATCAACCGAAATGGAAGGACACCTTAACCATTAAGACCGGCGACTAACTTTAAGTCATAAATTAATATTGAGTGCAAATGTAATAGATCAAATCAATAAAGGTGAAATTTCTCGAAAAGTCAATACGTACACAAGTAAGAAGAACACTGTGAGAAAAAACTTGATGCAGTTGCAAGTGTTGTACTGTTGTATTTTTCTTATGTATGTATGTGTGCATGTGTGAAATTGTGTGTGTGTGTGTGTGTGTAATGTATGATAAATATACAAAATGAAATTTATAAAAATAAACTAATCATAACTTGCAGAGTAGAGGGGACTTTAAGTACTAGACAAATTAACTTACCGGCATTCTCTGGTGTTGTCATTGCCTGTAGAATTTTAAATGAACGACTTGGTATAGCGCTGCCCGTATATTTTTTAGGCTCCGGTGCCTGTTGCTCGCTAGCTGGCACATATTGTTGTTGTGTATCTGAATAAACAATTTGTTAGTTTAATAAATAATATAAAAGTCACTGGACTAACCAAAAGGCGAACGCTGTGTGTTAAAACGATTTGGTGTGCCATTACCTGTAAATAGAAACAAAAATTTGGCAACGTGGCGTATGAGTAACGTTTTTCAAATTGAGCTGCAGCTGTTTAGTAGTATTTTGCAAATTTTGTTGTTTGCGCATTTGTATTAAAATTGGACAGACACAGTAAGCAGTAAGTAGATTTCCAAAAGTTCTAAGCTTGGGTATTAGTAAAATAGCCAGCACCCATAAGAGATGAGACTAAAAAGGGGGGAGGGAGACTGAGAGAATGAGAGCTATAGGGCATGGAATAGGGGTCAAGTTGAGCCAACGACGACGACACTGGGGCTTACCACGGCCACTCTTTAATGTAACAATCTCACCTTGCGGGGACCAAGCTACTGGTGGACTGCTCTGATCCTGTGCAATCTGCAGTCGCCTCATTTGCTCAATAGTCGGACTATGACGCGCCTGCTGTGCGCTCATCTGGCGCGCAAATTGCGGACGTTGCAGCTCCGGCTCCTGCAGCGGCGACTCTTGCCGACTGCTGTTGATGTTGTTGTTGTTGCTATTGGCGCCATCGTCCACTGTGTCGGTGATCTTTTGCAATATTCTAAACGATTTCGACTGTATGGGCGGTGAGCGTGGATCGCTGCAAGTAAATATAGGCCGTATGTTAGGTTATGTTGTTGGTGTTAGCATGCAATTGTCGAAGTTATGTTTTGTTAACCAGTTTACTATTTAATTTACGTTTGCAGATGTGTGTCACTTCATATGAAACGTTATGTTCGAGATGAAAAAAGTACAACATATAAGACAACAAAAATGCAATTGCAACAGCAATGAACATTGATAGCTTTTTGTCAAACTGCTGCAATTGCTAATTGAACAACACTGAGCGAAACTTGTGCGTGTGTGTGTGCGCTTGAACTATGTCTGATGGAATTGATTGACTTAACTACCTGAGGCGATGCTTTCTGTAGCGTATCTCCGCTTCGAGCGGACATTGATGCACAAACATATTGTAATTGGCACTAAGACAAGGTGCGTGTGGTCAGTCGATTTGTTAACAGTTTAAAAGCACAAAAAAGGTAAAACGCATTAGTTGCGGCTGAGTTGTGCACTACTAAGCTTTTAGTGTTGATAAAGCACAAACAGAATTCAAAATATCAAACAAAACTGTCAGAGAAGAGAGCTGTACTTACTTTTGCAAAAGCACGGGCGACTGGCTGACAGGTCCACCACGTCCGGCTTCAATGGTAATAGGTATAATGCGTGTAGAGTTGTTATTGTTGTTGTTGCTGCTGATGATGACATGTTGCTGCTGCGGCTGTGGCTGCTGCTGCTGCTGCTGTGATGCTCCAAAGTTGTTGTAACCTTGATCGACAAATTGATTAGCTGAGCGTATAATGTGGCCAGCAGGCGCTTACATTGGGGATAGAAAGAAGTATAACATAGAACACATACATATCGATGACACCAAAAGAAATGAAAAGAGTAACAGAACAAAAGAGAAAGAGCTGTGGAAAACGGAGCGTACTAAGGATAATACTTGGAGTAGGGTTTGGATTGGGGTTTAAGGGCATTGCTTATGGGTTGGTTTAGTAACAGACATAAAAGGTTTTCGAGCATAACACCGAAGCTGGATTAAACACATAAAGCAACACAAAATAACACAAAGTCTCGACTTACCACCAAAGTTGGGCTGAGCGGCAGCATAGGTGGGCGTCTGCTCCAAGGTAATGGGTATAATGCGCTCCTGTTAATTAATAAAATTATATACTACGGCTAAATAAAAGGCTGTTGTGCTGCAGCTTACCCTGGGTCCATTCTGATTATTGCCATTGGTATTGTTATTGTTGGCATTCATATTAATCTGCAGGCGCAAGCCGCTGTGTGCTGGATTTTGACCAAAGTTTTGCTGCATAGCTGCAGCTGGAGCTGTAGCTGGAGCTGTAGCTGGAGCTGCTACATAGCCATTGCCATTGGTTTGTGTGCTTGACTGTTGATAGTAATTGTTGTTGTTGTTGTTGCTTGTGCTTTGTGCTTGAGGCTGACGCAACGAGGAAGGCATCACATTGCCATTCTCCTCGGGACGCGCCCAAGGTGCTTGCTCCTTGGCTGCAGGCTGTGAGCTCAACCAGCGCATAGGCTGTCCAGGCTGTTGTTGTGGCTGCTGCTGCTGCGGCATTTGACGCATGGGCGAGTCTCGAGCGCCGCCAGCTTGCTGCTGCAGCAACAGGCGCTGAGCCTGCGGCTCTGTAGGCTGCGACAATGGCGCAATATAAAGCGAGCCCACATTGGTCTATAGAATAAAAAAAAAAAATGGATTTGAAAAAAGCAAGTTCAATAAATCATAAGTGTTAAATTCATAGCAATTCTATTGTCAGTTCGTAATTTTGTTTAACTTTATTATATTGTTTACATGTCTATGTTAATGGTTAAGACCTTGTGTATTTTATTTGCTGCGTCTTCGCAACCAAAAATCTGTTGCCTCAAGTTCAAAATTCGTGTTTGGCCTTTGGCAATTGCACTAAATTTAGAAGCTCTCTGCACAAGTGGAATGCGTTCAATGTTTAATTTGTTGAGCGCTTCACACAGACAGAGACACAAGCACACACACGCATACACACACAGCTTATGGCATTAGGTTTATAAATAAATTTAGCATGCTTCCTGCTAACAGCTATAGCTGATATATGCAAGTGTAGAAATGCAATTGCCACAACGACTGAAAATTGTAAAATTCAATATTATTGTTATATTACTCATACGTATATATAAAGTGCGCATAAAATTTATATGTAGCTGCCTGCTCAGGCATGAAAATTAATTATAAATGTACAAATTATTGAAATTGGCAATTAGTTCTACCTTTGGCAACAATAATTAATTCTATAAGCTGCGCAGCTTATAAATCATTTCAAAATCACTGCTTGTTAAATTTAATATTTCTTAAGTTTCCACTTACGGGCTTAGCTGCTTGGTATTGATTTTGTTGAGTGCTGTAGCTTGGCTGCTCTGTTCTGACTGGGCTGAAAACATCGCGAGATCTTTGCTGCTGTTGTTGTTGCTGCTGCTGCACATTGTTGAAAATGGGCTGTGGTTGCGTTGGTTGCTGTGGTGCTGCAGATGTAGCGCGTTGCGTGCGCCAAGGCACAGTTGCTGCTGCTGCTGTTGGTTGCTGAGCTAGCGGCGAGATTGCTGTGGGTGGACGCTGTTGTTGTTGCTGCTGCTGTGGCTGAGCTAGCGGCGATAGCGGCGCAGCAGGACGTTGTAGTTGCTGCTGTGGCTGCTGCTGTTGTTGTGCATAACGGAAAGGACTTTCAGTAGCACGTTGCTGTTGTTGTTGTTGTTGTTGCTCGAAAGGCGAGCGCGGACTTTCGGTTTGACGCGTATAAACATTAACAGCCGGCGACTGTGGCATGGGCACGCTGCGAAACTCTGGACGCGGCGACTGTTGCTGCTGCTGCAGTTGCTGTTGCTGCTGCTTCAATTGCTGCTGCTCTTGATCGTATTGCTGTTGATATTGCTGTTGCAGCTGTTGATATTGCAGCGGCGGCGTCTTGGGCGACTGTGGTGCATACGCGTTGTGGCTGCAGCTGTTGCCGTTCTCAGTGTTGTTGTTGTAGCTGTTGGCAGCAGCTGGCTTAGAAGCTGTGAATAAGATTTTTTTCTTTAATTTGTTGTTCATAATTGATGACAGTTACTTATAACTAAATGAATTTTTAGTGCGTTTAGTAGGGAGTTTGTCAATTGAAAAGGCGGCTGTAGCTTTTATGTTTGTTTGTTAGTTTGAATGTCGTTTAGAGAAAGAGAGAGCACCAGAAACCGCTTTTAGTAATTAGCCGGCGAGCAATATGAGACGAACTGTGTGTCCCTTTAGTATGGGAGACGCCACAGTGGCAATGTGGGATTAAAACCGGAACCAAAGCCCAGCATAATGATCCAGCGACACTTGCTCACCATCAACGACATCAGCGCTGTTGTTGCCATTGCCATTGTCATTTGTTGTTGCTTCTGGCATGGGGCTCTTGGAGCGGTCCTTCACATACTCATCCTTCCAGAAAGTGTTCTTCTCCACGGGCGGCGGCACCTTGCGCAGCGCTGCCATCGGATTGGCCGGTATTTTGATCTCCGGCCGGAAGCCCAGCGGCGGCGGCTCAAAGCGCTGTGGTGTTGGCGACTTGCGTGCCGCTGCCGGCGAGCCAGGCGCACTCACACGTCCAGGCGGTGCTAATGTGCTTTGTTGTTGTTGTGGGGGTGGCGGTGGGGGTGCTGCATTGGCAACTTGCTGACCATTCTTACCGGTTTGTGTCTGTGGCTGCGGTGGCGGCGGCGGTGGTGGCAGCACCTGAAACGGCATGCCCATTGCCGCAGCGCCCATGGAGCTGGCTGCTGCGCCCGGAGCAGCAGCACCTGGCGACTGGGGTGAGGGTCTGTTCTGTTGGCTTGCGCCAGTGGTGCCTTCGGACTGCGCATTGCGAGCCAAGCGCTTGGCCATGCGCTCCGAGCGTATTTGGGAGAGATCTATGCCACCGGGCGTATAGGTGAAGGGCTTCTTGTCTTTTGTCATCATTGCGTTCTGCACGCAGGCGGGCGCCTCATAGCCTCCACCTGCAGCAGCGGCGCCACCGCCGCGTTGTCCATAGCTGCAATTAATCAAGAGAGACACATAATTAACATAATGTGCAAAAATGTTGATCACCAACAAACGGTTTCATGTTCATGCAAATTTTCTTCTTGTTGCTGTTGATGTTTTCACATTTGTTTAGCACGCCTCGTCGCTTTTGTCTTCCTATTTATCATAATATGTGCTCAAATCTTTTTGTTATTAATGAAAACAAAAAAAAAAGACAAAGCACTCATGTATGAGCGCTCTTCAAGTTTTTTGCTCTCGCTTACTTTTGACTAATGACGCTCTCATCGACAGCTCAGTGAGCCAATTTTTTATGCCTTTGATCGGCGTGGGGCGAAAGTAGATGCTGAAGATGCTGGCATTGCCATTTATACCCACTTATTCACTAAAGTGCTGGCCCTAGGGCCCAAGCACAGCTGAAAGTGAGAGGCTGACAACTTGGAACTTGGCAAGCAACAAAAGAAAGCACAATATACCACACAAAAGCATTTAAAATCAATTGGGAAAACATTAAGAAAGCTGCCGCAGGCAAGCTTAAAATATGTATTAAGTTATGGATAATTTAATGGCATAAGTTAATATAGAAATTAAAGTTGCGATCGCAACAATTTGTGAGCTACAGATATTTTCTAAATATTTATTAAAATACTAATGTTTAATTAAACTTATATAAACTCTTTGTTTAGCTTGATTGCTGTTAATAATATTTTGAACTAATATCAGACACTTTTGTCCCACTCATTTGTGTTTTGCTATTATTTACATTTAAACTAGGAAATCAATGAATAACAGTAAACTGTCTATTTTTGTTTTTTATTCATTTTCTAGGCTTGTCTGGCATTTAATAATTGTCATAACTGCACCTCCTTAAATGGCTGGCAATAAGCAATAACCAAAAACAAGCAACAAATGAAATGCATCAACAACAAAAACAACTGTCAGTTAAATTTCCTAACTGGCCTTAAGCGTTTGACAGTAGTTGCAACTGTAAGTGGCGCCTTACAAAGCTCGACAGTGTCAATGCACGAGTTTGCAATTAGAGATAGATACAGAGATAGAGAGAAAAAGTCAATAGACTGAACGACCTTACGATTTTGGTCAGGACTGAGCAAGTTCAAGTCTTGCACCTGCTGCGCATAGTTGACCATAGTTAATAAAGAAGCATTGACTTTATATAAAAGTTAAGTATACGCCGCTTAAACGCTTAATTAGCAAATAATCACAACCGCAAAAGCAAACAAATTGCGTCATGTTTTGACATTGATGCACTCGCTCCAATTTGCATGTGAAACGATTTGCGGATTTTGCCGACAGCTCGCCGCGCTGTACTTTGAATTGTGGGTGCGCTGGCTTTAGCTTTTAGGGGCTGTTGCAACAACTGCGGTTAGCCTTCGCATTTGCGGTTAAACACTCAGAGCTAACAGCTTGGAAAAAAGCGTAAGCTAGCATTGCTATGAAGCAGCCGCAGCAGCAGCCGCAGCAGCTGTGTTCCTGTTCGCCTGACCCACTTTTAGCCAAGTTATTAAAAAAAAAGAAGCGTTGCATGCACGCAGCAGCTTGCAACTGCAAGTGCATATAAAAACTAATGAAGCTGACAACCCAAACAAACTGACTGACTGATCAACAGGCCTGACAACTTTTCAGAACCAAAAGAGCGTGACAGCAATAGCCGCAGCCTCACTTTCTCTTAGCATAACTGCACTAAAGCACAAACATATGTTTCAACATTTGTATGCTGAGCTAGTCTGACCACAATTTAAGCAACATTAATTAACAAAAATGTCAACTAAATTAAGTAAATTATTTGGAGAAAAGGCGTAGCGAACAAGGCGTTAGAAATCTGTTGAGAATTGCAATTTGACACGCCTAAAAGTGAAGAAAGAGCTGCTGTTAAAATATTTAATTAATAGCAACATAAGTTTTCAATTAATTTGTGGTAAGCAAAACAAAGTAATAAAATTTAGAGCTATTAAATTTTTGAATATTTTTATGTATACGCCAGAGACACTTAGGCGCAAATCTTTTATTTAAATAAAGTTTATTAATGTTCGCCTTGTCCTTGCCTTAGCATTGCCGTCATAGCATTTAGCTTTGGTTCACACACGTGTCTGCCTCAAAACAAAAATATTACGCACATTGAACTAGAAAATTCACTTATCAAACAAAATCAGCAAAATAAAATATTAAAGACAAGAGCACGCGTTTGAAAAATCTAAGCAACAATTGCTTTGTCTGGTGACGTCAATGGTTTAACTAAAGGTTATATAACCTGCGCTAGTTTTAGGGAAGTAGAATCAGCTGATTTTGACAGTTCAGTCAGTGCTATTAAGATGTCAGGCCAGCACTTTGTGGCTAATTTTGAATGCAAATTGTCATTTGCAATCTGATTTACTTAGCAAATGCATTGCATATGATTCACAGTTGGAGCTAAAAATATATGAGCGAGAATTTATATATAGGTGGCATATTAGGCGAACGCCAGACTATGAATGAGAGCATATATGCCAAAAATAATATTGATATTGTCAAGCGGCAGCTGCTTGAGTGAGTTGCAAAATTTAAAAGAGCTAAATGCTAAACGGAAATAAAAGTTCTACCTATGCAAATTAAGTTAAAATAAAATTTTATAGTGCAGTACAAATTGTTTTTAGGCAATTAGTTGAAATATAAATCACTATTGAAATGTTTCTTGCTATTAAAAAATACTTTGCTATAATTTAAATTTTCACTTTTTGCAGCGCTTCGCATGCAAATGAGCGTGCAACAATTTTTTACTTTTTATTCAGCTAGACGCATCCAACAGATACAAATACTTTGACAGGCTAGCAGCGGAAGAAGCAGAGGCAGCAGCAAAGAAACTTGTTGTCTGCGTTGGAAGTTGCTCAACCCGCGCACAGCTGAATATATATATAAATTTATTTCAAGATCAAGGGCAGGGCAGAAGTAGCAAACAGCATGCAACTTGAAAGCTGCCACATGCAACATGACATAATGATAGTCATTGTACGCCACAGCGTGCAGAGTTTAGCGCTAAAAATAGAAATACACACAAACACACACATAGACATTACACTACGCTACAGGGTGCCTGGCTGCATTCCACAGCTTTAGCAAAAATTAAATATTTACTTGGAATTTCTAGCAAGACTTTTGCGCACTAGAAATTCTTATCGCGCTGTCATAAATTCGCGCACCTGTCCCAGCACCCACCACCCAACGCCCACTTACTTATCCAGGTTGTTGGCTTTGTTGTTGTCATTGGGCTGCAACTGCGTTAGCTCCTGTAAATGAAAGCCACGATCCTCGCGCACCATATAAGCGGGCAGCGTCTCTATAATGGCATTGGCCTTATCGTTATACGAGCCCAACAGCTCCCGATACTTGGAATAGACCACACGCTTCAGCTGTGGATTCTGCGCCGACGTCGCCGTTGGCGTTGCAGTCAGCGTGCTTGTGGCCATTGTTTAGCTTTATACTTTTTGTCTTGACTTTGTTTATTCCACACTTTAATCAGACACTTTGCATAGCCCAGTGGCAATGTCAATATGAGTCACACATAAAACTGTCAATCAATGCGCGCGCCTGCTCGTGTTCAGATAAAGATTGTTGCACTTTATTTATTTATTGTTGCAATTGTGCTGGACGTGAATAATGCATCGACCATGCGCTTGCTAACTTTGATTTCTATGTGAAATATGCGCAACTAAGTCTTGCAAGTTAAACAAAATGTTCAGCTATTAATTAAATATTTAAACAGGTATTAAAAATTTCTTAATAATTTTTGTTCATGATTTTATCTAGATTATTCTAGACTTTTAAAAGAAATATAACTACTTTTTAAGTTTGTAGCTATGGCTTGCTTTAAGTTGTTCACTTTATTTTATGCTTGTTTTTTTGTAGTTTATTCTGGGTTAAATTTGCATCTTTGCTTTTTCTATAAACATCTAGAAAAAGCAAAATTTTTTTGTTAATGCTTAATGCATATTAATGCGACAACATTTTATATAAACTATTATCTCAGCTAATCAAACACTTAACGTTGCTTTTGTCTAGCTTAATTTGTTTATGCATGTGCAAACTAAAACAATGAGCTAACTGTCTAAGTTAAATTAGTCGTAGATAGACAAAGCTATGTAAGCCATCATCATATTTTCGCACAAACAAAGGCGCAAAAGTCAAACAATAATAATAAACATAAAAAATTATTTGAAAACAGAAAATCTAACTGAGTCAGAGACAATCGATGGATCGCAAGACCTTTGACTTTGATGATGACTCACAATAGCAACAGCAACAACAACAACAACAACAACATACATATGTATCTTTATCATAAATGTGTAAAGAATGCCGGGCGGCTGTTTTGCATGAGCGGGCAGCTGTTTTTGTTTTCCAAAAGCTCCAACGCTCACGCAGATTAATTATTTTTAGGCATGAGCTAAAAAATTGTTTGATGTTCAACTAAGTAAATAAATGCTATATTACAGCTGTTTGAATTTAGTAACAAGCACTAACACACACACACACACACACACGTGAACGCGATCGTGTCAAAGTCAAAGTAGCTTGTAGTACGTTTTGTATCTCGCGAACTTGAGCGACTGCACAGCGCAACGTCTCGACGCGTATTAAAGTCGTGTTTGAGTTTGCTGTCGCTGCTGCTGCTGCTGGCAACTTGTTGCAGACAGGCTGTGGCTGTTGCTGTTGCTGTGGCTCTGACTGTGAGTGGAACTGCCGCAAAAGGAAAACCGAATGCATGACAAACGCTCGGCTAACACGCGCGGCTGTGCGGCCGCAGCTGCGACAACGACTGTAGCTTCACGTACTTACAGCTACAGAGCGCTTGACTTTGAGATACACAAGTCAGCAGTGGGTTGGGGCGGCTCTTGTGGCAATTTATTTGTCTGTCAATTGGCAGCGGCTGCTCTCCAGCGGCCAAATCAAATGGCGGCGACAAATTTTCAACGTTAAAATGCCAAAAATGCTTTAAACTTGTCCGTGGCTTTGGCTTAGAGCGAGTATCTTGTAGTTGTGTATCTTGTATCTTGTATCTTGTATCTGCTACTGTTATCGTGCCTCTAATTGTTTTCGCTTTAACTGACATGTTGTCTGCTTATTACCAGTTGCTTTTTTCTCTCTCTCGCTTCATAATTAAAAGCAACGTTTATCTGACTGCGCTCCCCCTTCAACTCACTTGCACTTGAATTGCTTTATCTGCAATATTTGGGGGGAAATTTTGTCGCCCTAATTGAGCTTATGTTAGATAGCTCAAATAACCTTGAGCAGCAAATGTAGCTAAACTTAGTTGTCTGTCTGCGGTCTGTCAAAAATAAATTTAGCGCCGACTGCTTTCTATTCAACATAAATTAAGCAACAATAATATTGCTAAATATGGTAAGCTATGGCTAAAGCAGGCTAAACTGCATTTCTAACGCATGCTCTTTGGCTTAAGTCATCGCTGGTGAATCTGGAGCTGTTGGATAACAATGAAGCGCAATGTCCGGTGCCGCGTTGTCAGCTAAAGCTGAAGCCGCTGGAGCTGCTAACGCATCTGCTCATGTTCCATCGCCCCGAGCAGTCTATGCTGGAGGTTGGGCCGGGCTGGCATACAGTCTATTTTATGGAATTAGCAAAGCTAAAGCCCAACTGCAATCATGTGGTGGCCGTTATGGCCTATGCAGGCAGCACAGACAGCACACGCAGCCGTCCGGTGGGTCCGGAGCTGCAGCTGGTGCATCATCTGCCGCTGATACTGATGCTCTATGTCAGTCCACTTGACGAGCAGCTGGAGCAGCTCTATGTGCTGTATCTGGTGAGTCTGGTGGCTTCCAGCAGCGTCAGCGCACGCGTCTGCCTGCTGAACGATGTGAACGGACGCGAAGTGCGTGGGCAGCGCTGCTTGCGCAGCTGCTTGCAGGCACCGCTGCAGGACAGTTCAGAGCTGCTGCATAGCAATCTGGACTATCTGGTGTATACAGCTACAGATGTGTGGGAGCACTGCAGCGTGGACGAAAGCCACTACCTCAAGTTTAAGGTAACGCTGCAGGGTGAGCCAAATATCTTTGAGCAGCAGCAGCAGCCAACGCAGCAGCCCAAGCAGTGAGTCATGGCCCACTAGACACTTAATCCTGCACTGACGCACACTTGAGCTTTTGTTGAGTGCCTGTCAATAATTTTTGTTGTTGTTGCGTTTTATATTTCAGCTGTCAGTAAAATTGTTATTCATTCAATAGTTTCAGCAAAGAATTATTTTCAAAAACTAGGTCAGACGCCAAAAAGATTTTACAGACAGGCAAAACAATAACTGATAAATAGGCTAGAGACGCTCTAATCAATCAACTAATTGGCTGACCATAGCTCAATATATTTCAGTCTATTTGATCGTCTTTACAAAATATTTCTTTAACGCATATCTTTTCGTCAGTTCATATTTTGTTGACCTGATTTGTCAATCAGCAGCAGCTGTATTTATTTAAAGATTTAATGCAGTTGGTTCTTGATGTGCGTAGAGACATTTGCCAGCTGCTTTTGTTTTTGTGCAAATCAAACGCTTGCTTCCCTTTATATAACTAAAACTAGAGCTGTAAATTTATTTATCAGAAATTTACATTTTGCCAGCGCTTTATTGTTATTTGTTTGAACATATGTGGAGCACATGTTTTTATGCATAGCCTAGGGCCTAATCTCTCTCTAATCTTTCGCTTTGCTTTCTTTAGATTTTGAACAAGTTACGTTAGCATGCAAATCAAAACTAGTTATACAAAATATATTGTTAGAATAATACAAGGCAACAAGAATAGAATCTATAACTGTAGTTAAGCAGTTTATTTAATTTTTTTATAAATAAAACTATAAAGCCACAGACAGGCAATAAAAACAACTTAATGCGCTATAAGCAAACTATAATAAATTTTAATCCCTTGAAAGCTCATTAATGTCTCGACGACGACGACGACGATGACGACCTTGAGTGGGGAGGGTATGCCAACAAAACAAATTAATCAACAACAAATCGGGCAAATCAGCAATTGAATAACTTGATAAACGTTGCAAAGCTTTCACGTGGCAGCAGCAACAACAACTTGCAACTCGTTTATATGTTTTTGTCAATTTTTTAGCTCTGTGGCGTCTCTGATTGCATGGCCTGAGCACATCAGACACAAATGCCCGCACCGCCTGCACTCACACTCATAATTATTTATTTTAATCTGGTTGGGTCAGCGGCAACGACGACGCGACGACTCCAGTGAAAGTCAAGTCTGCGCCCAAGTCCGACTGTGCCCAGCTATAAGCAATAACAACAGTAAATCCAACTGGTAGTTGGTTAGTTGCAGATTGTTGCACAATATGCAGCAATAAATATGAAAAGATTTTCCAGATGCTCTAACAAATGCTTAGCTTAAAATTTGTTAAGTATGCGCTTGAGAGCAATGAAAACCTAATATTTTCATTTATATAAGCTGGTATAATATTATTTTTTCGTTTAGAGTATACACTGCTCGTTGTACTCAAACTTTGCTTTATCTTGCTCACCCATAGATATATCTTTTTTGTATTCAAAATTTCCATTAAACAAATCATAGCCACATGTGGTGGCTCTCAAGCCTGACGACTTGCTGTGCAACTGGAATCTCTATTTTTTCTTTTCCAACGCCTTTGACTTGTAAACAAATTATGTTTGCTGTGAGAAATTGCAGCAAATATTGAAAATTTGTTAGGGACCAGCAAGATTTTACTTTCGCTTGCTGCTAACAAAAAAGATTTAACAGATTTTATGGCTTTTATTTCACGGTCATTTCGCATGCACTTGAATTTAACTGCGAGAGTAATAACAAATAAGAATTCCATAAAAATGCGCAAAAATAAATAAAACTCACACCTGATTTACGTAAGCAATGCGACAAAAGAAGTGACAAAAATAATTGCCAAGTGACAAAAAAATTAACGCAATGCATCAAAAAAAAAATTCACGCATAAATGTTGAACATATAAATTCAACAGATAAACATGACTATAGCTTTTAAATTTGCATTCAAGTACGTACTTAAAATAACACTCGCGAGTTTATATGATAATGTCAGGGTTGACATGAAATATTTTCAAAAATAAATCAAATAATAAAGGTATGTATTTATTAGGACTTTAAAACACTTAGAGTTTATTGCCTTTTTTTAAAACCATAAAATTTGTATAATATATATTTTGCACACTTTTTGGCAAACTTTTTATTTTAGCACATCATACTTATGTATATTGTGACCTACTTTTCTCAATTCTGCTTTGCGCGTTTCATTTTTGCAGAAAAACATTTTCTTCTTCAGAATTTATGCACGACAAATCAACGTCAGTCAAGACAAAATGCATAAGATATAAAAGAAAATTCAAAAATGAAAAAATGAAAAACTGAATGTATTTTAAATGCATTTTTGATGCCAAATACTAGGTCGAGCGGCTTTTTGCTTTTTATTTGTTATATTTTCTGGGCTTCTTTTTTAATGGCAGTACTCAAGAGAGAACTTCCGGTGCTGTTGTTAGCTAAATTTTCAAAACGTGTGCTAAATTTGAGTGTGTGATCTAGCAGGCACACAAATACATGCATATATATAAAGAACATGCAAATAATAAAATGAATTAATTAATTAGCGTGTGTGCGTGAGTGAGCGCGACTGCGTGTGTGTGTGTGGGAAAACAGATGAAAATGTCGCCTGCCAAAAGCGCGTGTAGACCACTGAGGGCTACCAAAGCGAAGCGAAGCAAACTAAACCGACGAGACACCACAACGCCTAACCCGTCCCCTTTGTGCAGCCGCACTTCCCCTCTGAGTAAACGTGGGTGTTAGTTGGCCTTCAAATTTTATATGAGCTTTAATTGTAGAGCCGTTTTCCCCAATACACATATCTATGCTATACTAGATATATTTCGAAGCATATCGTATATGTATATACAACTGTCTTTATGAGCAATGCGTTCACATATGTTTGGATTTGCTTCATGTGTGTATAGCCGGGCGTGTGGGAATTTATTTCTTTAGTTTTTTTACAGCTTTTATTTTAGCAAACTTGGCAAAACTAAGAACGAGCAAGAGCAGCTGCTTAGATTAGCCTTAGACTAAGCTAATACTAACGGAAAATAGATGCTGTTGGATTTAATACTTGTTCGAATCAGTCAATGTCAAAGTCAAGCGCAGTCTGAGCAAAGAAATTGCAAAATAAATAAAAAATTTGCAAACTGTATGAATTCATCTTTTGCTAATTGTTTAAAAAATATTTTTATGTACAAAACTTACCCTGAACTCATAGTTCCTTAGTTTCTTGTTGTTATTTTTATTAATTTCAAATGAAGTTCACTTAGAATTTCACTTGTTTTCGAATTTGCTCAGCACGCACGCAAGTTCCACAAAACAAATTTAGCAAAATTATTTAACACACTGAAAAGTTGAATGAAAAATTTAAAGAAAATTATTCAGATTACAAGTAGCTTGATTTAAAATAAATATTCTTTTTTGCACAATGATCACGCCTGCTTATATAACACGAAATTTGAAAGCACGCGCGTTCACACACACACACAAGCAAATGTGTATATGTGTGTGAAAAACAGTTTTCTTGGGTTTTTGAGCATCCAAAACCTTTTTATTTCGCGCAAGAAATCATTTTTGTTGTAAGTTTCAAAGCTATTTATAAAAATGAAACGCGCTGCACACAATTTTTGTATTTGCTCACTTTTTGCCCAATAGATCACTATATACTATATAAATATATAGATAGCTATACCGCACACACAAAATGTATAGCTTGATATATATGTATAGATATGTTAGTTTTTAGTTGGGAGCAGAAAATTTCGTTTTATTTTCTATTCTGTATTTTATTTCTCGTTTGCAACGCGTCCAAGTTAGCAGCCCAAGTCGCACTGAATTCGCAAGCAAATGGAAAATGCCGAAAAACACCGAAAAACCCGAAATAAATTCATGAAAATTTCGAAATAGAAAAATCGTTTCTCTATCTATATATTTTAGTCATTGTTTAGTTGTGCATGTGTGTGTGTGTGTGTTTGTGTTCGTGTCTGTGTTTGTAAAGTGCGTCTGCTTGGAAGATTCTATGAATTTTGAGTTTATTTAAAGAAGAAGCATTGAGCAAGCGGCAAACAGTGGGCGATCGCCTAACGCTTGTACTATTCCTTTTTTTTCTCTATTTATTTATTTCGCTGTACTTATGCCCACGCCGCGCTGGCCACAGCTCTATATAGATATATATAGCTATATGTTTGTTCAACATTAAATAAATTATTGTTGGACTTGCCTCAAACGATTTTCGACATTTGCGTTTGGTTTTTGAAAATTGCGAAAAGCATAAAAATCAATTGTTGTATATACTTGTATTATAAATAAGGAAAGCCATAAACTAATGTTTACTTATAAATATTTATAGCAAAAAACTTATAGTTTCCAAAACACAAAATATAAATTATGTGTTGATATACTTAGATTTACAACTATAAAGATAGATATATATTATATATGTATGCTGTGCATTAGTTTTGTTTTATTTATATTTGAATTTATCAACTTGAACGATTGCCAAAAGCAACTGATAGCAGTGTTGTTGGAATAGCATATACCCTGTAATTTCAATTGATAAACAAAATAAAAAATTATTAAATCTGAGCAGTAGTCAGGCTGTATTAGATTTCGTTTTTAAATTGTTAAACTTTTAGCAGTGCATAGCCCACTTGCTAACAATATTAGGGTATAACCAATAGCCACATGCACTTGGCTAGTACAAATGTTATATATCTTTATGCATATTGACTGAACAGCCGCCAAATATCATGCACACAATGCTGACAAACAAAAATTGATTTAAGCACATAAATGATTGCGAATGCTTTGTTTGGTCAGTCTGCAGAAATTGGCCAAGCGGCCACATGCCACGATATGTCAAAATTAATCAAACAAATAGAAATTAAAGGCCAACTGATGTTTTTTAAGCACAAGCAAAAGTAAATGAGAAAATTCAAAATATTCGAATTTCATTCATCTGCACAAGGAATAAGCATAAAAAGCAAATTGAATGAAAAAAAAACAGTTAAAGCAATTTTCACATTAATTATGTTAATTGAAGCGCTTAGCTTTAGACAGTATAAGCTATAGCTATAGTATATATGTATATCGACTGCATATATGTAGGCAGCGCTATACAAATGGGTTTGTACTTTATTTTTGTGCAAAATGCGCCATTAAATTTTTTTTTATAAATAGCACTTGTTGAAATCAGCTTGGGCTGGCTGAGTCAACATGCCTCGAACATTAACCTCATTAGACGAGCGTAAAAGATAAATTTTTATTTGAATTACGCATAGATGCAATATATAAAAAATTATTGGCTTAGCTATCAGACGATCCGACATATTATGCGCGTCTATAAGTTGGGGTGCGGCAAACAAAAACAACAATAAAGCTGGCGCTAATGTATTGACAGACACTTGAGACATATATAAAAAATTGCGTATAGTTTAATTCATATTTTTTGCAGCCTAAACAATGTTTCAAACTGTCATAAATGAGCTTAATGCTCTATATATGAACAATGATTAGAGACCCATAAAAAGTTCATTGCACTCGTCGCGTACCAAATTTGAAATGAACAGTTTTAAAACAAATCGCTCAAAATGAAAACTAAATACATGTCATACTCAAATATATAAGTTAACATGTGCTATATAAAAAATACACTGCAAAAAAATAAAGAAAATTCAAATTAGTGAATTTAGACTATAGCACTAGCAACAATTGCTTTAATCTATATGCATGCCAATTTTGTTTTTAAAAAAGTCTTTTAGAGCAAACTACAAATTATGGAGAATTCGCTTGTGCGTCAGCGGAAATTTTTGTTTAAATTTAGCATTAATTGAATTTTGCTCTGAGCTAATTAGATGTAGGCAAACAACACACGCGTATCCTACAATTGCCAAGCCACGCCCTAATATTCATTATCGCTTTCCTCCTCAGCGGGCAGATGCACGGGCTGCATGGATACGGAATCCAAGCACTGCCGCTGCTTGTCCCTGGACAAGGGCTTGCGCATATCGAATGCATCCTCCATAGCATCGCCAGGATAATATTCCAGCAGCACGCGACGCAGCACATAGCCAAGCGAACAGTAGAGTTTATAGGCCGCACGATTGCTGCAGCGCAGAAACAAATCCATGTACCAAGCCTGCCGCAGCTCCAGCAGAGCGGCAAAGCTTTTCATCAGCTGTGAAGCAAGTCCCAGGCGACGATACTCGCCGTGTACAGTCAACACACAGACATGCCCATGCAGCTGCTGATGTCCCGGACCGCTGTCCAAGCATTTGCCAAAGATGAAACCCGCCAGCGCGCCTGCTGGTGAGATGCTGGCCAAGGCAAGCTCCGGCCACTGGGCAAAGTGACGCAGAAAGAAGCTCAGATTGTAGACCTCGGTGTAGGGATCAAAGACTAAGGCATTAAATTTATACAAGTCGTCCAAATGCAATTCACGTATAGAGCACATCTCTAACAAACTAAATAAATTTTCTAACAAATAAATACTAAACTTTGATAACTAACTTTGTAATTTGATTAATGGCGCAAAACAAACTTGAGCACGGCACGTATAAGCAACATTACATGCATAATAATAAAATAAAACTTAATTATAAATTGCTGTCCTTGCAGCGTCTTGCCAGCCACATCCGTGGCTAGTGGAAGGCGCAGACTATAGCCATGATCATCTGGATAGAAATTGGGTAGCCAACTATACTTGACATAGCCCAAGGATTCATAGAGTCTCATGGCACTCCGGTTATTCATACGCACATACAAGCTCACATACCATTTTTGCTGCTGCTCCATGAGCTGATGGAATCGCTCTAGCAGCTTGCTGCCCACACCCAAGCGTCGATACTCACTGTCCACAGCCAATACAGATACATGGCCATACAGTTGATGATCGCCAGCTGCCGCTTTATCGGACTCGCCCAATAGATAGCCCATCAGTTGCTCGTTGGGCGCCAGCACAGCCTGCGATAGCATTGGAAACTGCAGCATCTTGGTCACAAAGAAGCTCAAGTTGTAGTCCTCTATGAATGGATCCCAAGCTAAGCGATTGAATTTAAACATATCGGTAAAACAAAATTCGCGTACTATTGACATTTTATGTTTATGTTTAGAGCAAAAGCTTATACACACTTAATAATTGTTGAAATCTTTGACATGAAAGCGAAAGCTATTCGCTCAACATAAGCAAAGTAAGCCACGTTTTAAAAATTTTCATCGAATTATAAAAATTATCATGGCCAACAGGGCTGCAAAAACATGGTTTGTGGATTTGATCACGTTAAAATCTCAGACAGGAACCCTTCATGCTGCTCGACGCTGCAGGGAAATTTTTTACAATATACACAAAATGGTGCTGCTTTAATTAATATAATTTGGAAATATATAATATATATATTTTATATATTACGTTCCTTCTCTATTAAAAAATGTAATCTATGTTTTATTACAAGCTTTTAGTTTTCAAACAATTAAACTATAATAAGGCTGCCCATTAAATTAAAACTAATCAAGACACATATTCAATTATCAAAACAAAAGCTCAGCTAATTAGGCTAATTATCATTACATGTAAATAGATGACCTGCTTAGAAAAAATTGATTAGAGTTAAAAAAAAAAAACAATCGAGTGTAAGTGGGCAAATTTGAACGTCAATAATATCAATCACGAACGATGAATGTTTTGCAGCCCTGTTTTTATAAGCTCATCTTTTGAATTACAAGTGGCATTAAAATCCTTTCTCCAGCAGCTCGCGATCCTGACGCAGGCGAGCTTCCAGCTGCTCCGTGGACTTGTACTGCTGTTGGGCCAGGCTCTTTAGATGCAGACGCTCCACCTCCTGCCAGTTGGTCAGACGCTCGCTGCGCTTGAGCAAACCCATGCCAATGAAACGTTGCTCCTCCTTTTGGACAAACTGCTCGATCTCTTCGATCTGCACATTGTGCTGCATGGCGAGACTTTGCAGGCGTGCGCGATCCTCGATAAGCCACTTGTGGAACTCCTCGACAGTGTAGTCGCGTTCCTGCACCATGTTCGTAAGATTGCCACGCCATTCCTGCTGCCAATTCTGCAGTCGCTGCATTTCCAGCAAGCCTTCGTTTTGTAGCTTTTGAATTTGCTGTTTTATCCATTGCTCAATTTCCTCAACGCGCACTTGATTCTGTTGAGCCAAGCTATAAAGATGGGTTTGGTCCTTGTTGATCTTGGCCTTCAACTCATCGATGGAGAGCACGTTCTTGTTGATCAAAGCGTACAGACGCTGCTGCTCAATCTTCTGCCAATTATTCAGCTGCTGCTCCATATGCAGTTGACCCTCACGCTGCAGACGATCGCCCTCGGATTGAATCCATTGCTCAATCTCGGACACTTGCTCGCTGTAGGTCTTGGAGAGAGCCTCCAGGCGCTGTCGGTCAGCCAGCAGCTTGCGCTCAAACTCATCGTTCGAATATTTATTTTGCTGCAACAGTGTTGACATTTGCTGGCGCTCAGCCAGCTGCAGACCCTCGCTCTGCAGACGCAGCAGCTCCTTCTTCAGCCACTCTTCTCTTCGACGCGCACTTTGCACGTACTGGCCATTTGCTCCAGACGCGCACGAGCGTTCATTATGCTGTTCTGGAACTTCTCTATGGTCAACTGATTCTTGCCCACAAAGTTGCGCAAATAGCCGCTTACTTCTTGCTGCCAGTCCTTGATTTGATTCTCCATTTGCTGCTGGCCCAAGAATAGCAGTCGCTGCAGCTCTTCACGCTACCATTTCTCCAACTCATCGACGCCCACGCGATATTTGGCTGCCAGATTCTGCACCTAGTTGCGATCTTGAGCCATTTGCTGCTGCAACTCGCTAATATTGCCCTGATGCTGACGCAGCATAGCCTCCAGGCGCTGACGCTCCGAACTCTGCCAGGCGCTAATTCTTGTCACTTGCGCGCTCTGCTCCTTGATGAGATCTCCAATGCGCGCCACCTCGCCGCGCAGCCACAGCGTCTGGCTTTGCATATCTCTTTGGTACTTAATAGACAAGTCCTTTAGAAGCTGCTGATCACTCAGTATGGAATTTTACAGCTGAGCTATGGTAGCATTATGCTGGCGTATCAACTCCTCCAGACGCTGCTGCTCTTGGGCAATATCCATAACTAAAGAGCTGGAGTCTGGCACGGAGGAGGGCACTTAAGGGTTGAGCGAGGAAAATCGTATAAAAGCAAATGCATATGCAAATTATACTGACCTTGCTTTAGGTTAGAATATTTTTTTGGTGAATTTTTGGATTTTTGGAGAAACCCAACAAACCCCTTCAGTATTAACATTCTATTCAATATTGGCAAATCGATTTAGAGATTTTTGTATTCTTTGGTTTGGTTAAATTAGCATGCGACCACAGAAATATTTATAACAAGCGCCAATGAAGCAAAATTATAAAAAATTCATTTGAAGAACTCTCGCTTTCAACTTTTGTTTTTTAAATCTTTACATATGTATGTTTTGACATGAGGTGCAAAATATTTGTATTATAAGATTTTCTTTTATGTAAAGCTAATAATAGGTACTTTTCTCCAATACTAAAATTACACTTGTGCTCACTAATAAACAAAACAATCTAATATTACTACACATCAACCAACAAGTGTTTTAAAATTAGTCATACTCATTTGCATGTTTTTGATTAGAGTCTATTAGAACCATCTACCGAGCAACGAACGTGTGCTCTCAATTTAAACTCGCGTGTATTAGCAATACCTAATAACACCATCTATTGAACAGTTGCCATACTAAATTTTAGTCAACAGTAAATGCTTATGAGTTTGTTGCAGTAACATGGGCAGTTACTTTTCTCAATAGGTGGCGCTCTATTTGCAACAAGGTCATCTTGCTGAGGTTACGTAGCAAAAAAGCTCATGTTGCTAAGACATGAAGCGATGCTTATGTTTTGTAATTATATATATATTTAATTTTATAATATTATTTCCTTTAATTATTATTATTATGTTCCGATAGTTTCGTATTTAGTAGTAATGTTTTGGGCGAAAGTGATAAGCATTCCCGCTAGAGAATTGTGCTAAATTATGTTTTAAATTAAAGTTGCTAGAGGACGCTTCAATTCAACAATTCCCCACATATAAAAATATTATTTTGCTTATATGCATGTATTTGTTAGACACATGTTTAAAGCTACAAAGCACTTGTTTTTATTTGTACTAAGATTAGTACCTAGATTTCGTTCTGAAGATGCTACCAACAACACGAGCCACAGCCGCATCCGCCACAGCAAGATCCGCAAGGATTAGAACACGAGCCACAACAAGGGGAGCAACACGAATAGCAGCCTCTATAGCAGTAAGGGGAGCAGCAAGAGCCACAGCACGAGTAGCATGGATAACACATCGTGTTTATGGTTTAGCTATGGTAAGATATTAAAATTAAATAGATGGAAATACTCCACATACTTCTTCACGGAAACAGGCACAGATGTTGTGATATATAATCAGAAAATGTTCCGATTTTTGGTTCCTGGGCCCACTAACACAGTAAAGAGTCAACTACTACAGAAAAGACATAACCTGAAAAAGAAAATATTATACAAATACAAAATAATATATTTCAAGATAATTTTTACTTACAAGCCCGAAAACAGTCACAAAAATGTACAAATAGAAAATTTAGATGTTAACAAAACAAGGCTCAAGATCTGAATGACTATGATCTCGACCTGGAGCGCGGCTATACGAAAATAATACAGATTTTGATATCAAAGCCTGCTATGCGCATTTTTTGTTAAATTTAAATGATATCTTTTTTATTCTTATATTCTATAAATATGTTTTCTGAACCGTATTGGCAGCTTGCCAAGTTGTACATTAATAATAATTAAACTAATCAAACATATCTATATATATATATATATATAGTCAGAGACTGAGTTCTAGCGTCTCCCAAGATGGCATCGTTATTCTTCAATGAAGCCAACTTCACGTTGCTTAGCTGTCTTTTACTGACATTCGGTAACCATTCATCCTTTTCCATCACTGACGCCGCTACGGAACTACGTTCGATTCCAGCTCCTAAGAACTGCAATCTCACTCTACCAGGGCCTGTACATTGAATCTCATGCTAACGGTCAAATATTACCCGCGCACTTCAAATACTACTGTTGAGCTAACGACTTGCCGCTAGCTGTAATGGATATGTCAAGCGACGGTACGACCGGCTTGAGAGAGCGAGTAAACTTCAACTTGTTAGTTTCGACGATCGAATGTAAATGTAGATGAAGAGAATTATAGGCTCGGCCTCATAATTCTTAGCGATAGATGAATCATAGAAGATTAGTGATAGCGAGAAGAACTTAATGAGAACGCACAAAGAGCGCGAGCTTTTATTAGTGTAGTGCCAAATGCATCCACCAAGAAGAGAGCGCGTAAGTGGCTTTTTGTACACTTAGGTTAAGCTTGGTTAAATTAATTTCAGTAGTTTTGAATTGCATAAGAGCGGAAATGGACCCTTAAAAGTATGCTATATTATTTAATTTAAGCATTTGCATATTATATTTCACAATGGCTGTTTAATATAATCATCCAGCGATAACTCGTTTTCATACACAACATTATCGGAAAATGGTATAAAAATAAAATTCGCAAAAAAAGAAAAAAGGTTGCCATACAAATGTGTTAACTTTATTACATGAACAAAAGCCAAAAATAAATACCGAAAGATATCCATATTTACGTTTGGTTTCTTTTTATATCATTTTAAACGTAAATCATTTCTCTTGAATAAATTAAAATAAAAAATAAAAAACCACCAATGCCGAAACCCGGGATTGAACCGGGGACATTTAGATCTTCAGTCTAACGCTCTCCCAACTGAGCTATTTCGGCGCTGGAATAACGCGGCGCTTATCAGCATGAGTAGGTTTAACTTTCAGATAATCATATGGGCACGTCATTGTTTTAAAAATAACTTTGGCAACTGATAAGAATTAAGACAGTTAATCACTACTAAATTACCTTAACAGCAATGAATTTCATATTTTGCAATCTAAATAGAATATTTTTTTCGAGACAAGAGTTCAAGGCACAGGCTAAGCAAATGCAGATAAGCTAACTAAGATTAGATAACTAACCAAGTAACAAGGCAGATCTATTATATAATAGCTTTGGCTTCCGTATTAGCTGTAACCAAATTTACGATTTCACTTTAGACCACCACAAATCGTCAGACCCTGAACAACCATGTACCAATGTATACATTCGCTTAAGTGCGTAACTAATTGTACTCAAGAAGGGAAGGGGAGAGAGTGACAGCGAAAGTGGAACATGAAAATGGCGCACGCACTGTCACTAGCCCCCATGTGAACTTGGGGGACAAGGCTTGACACTTGAGTGGAGACAGACAGCCACTTGACTGTGACTGTGACTCACTGTGTGGCGGCGAGAATAACAACAAAACATGGCGGGCGACCAAATACACTTGAAGAAAAGCAGCACAGAGAACTGGGAATAATATTTGTACAACGCTTAGCTGCTCGACAAGTTTTATTCAAAGTGTAGACGCGTCTGCCATACAAAATGAGTAAATATATGTATATGCTGGCTGTGTGTGTTTTTTTGTGTTTGAGTGTGTGTGTGTGTGTGCTGCTGACATTAATGTGCGTAACTTGGACAATTACGACAATGAAATGACTGCGAGCAGCGCGAGCTGAGGACTTAGTGCGCAAATATTTGCAATCAGACCAGGTGGGCGGTACGTAGAACAAAAGCGAAAGCCAAAGCATTGTAAATATGATGAAAGCAAGTGAAGAAGAAGAGTATTAGGCACTCGCCTCGCCAAGTGCTAGCAGCTGTAATTACAAGAGGGCTTAATGCCCAGCCGAAATAGCTAAGGCTTCTTGCCACACAGACGACAGACAATTGCTACTTGTTGTATTCGTTTCGTGGAAATGTTGGCTGGAGAGCATGTTAACGAAATACCCATTGTACCACTAATACCCTAGAACTCTTACTCGAACCAATAGAAAAGCATAATATGTGATTGAGATCGTTAAAGCGCAAGTCGATTTCTTTTAATTGAAACTTGTACTTTGCTGGACGTTGAACAATTGAGCTGACAAATTGAGCAGATGACAATTGTATGTAAATATTTATTTATTGTAGTAATATTCTAGTGCAACACGAATTATTTTAATAGATTGTAAGCAGTTAATTCATTATTAATTAATTAATAATAATTACTAATAATATATCATTTCATTCTTATTTTCTTACAAATATTTAGTTAAATTTGATTATAATTTTATGTTGACTTTAAATATCTTTTGTGTTTTAAAGTCTTAAATAATTTTCTTTCTTAATAGTAATTTTTTTCTTAATTGTAAAATAAAAATGTCTACAAAATCACAAAATATTCATTGATTAAGTTTTTTGCACATTTTCATGCTTGTGCATTTAACAGCGCCCGGCACTCTTTGCGTGTGTGTTTGTGTGTGTGTATGTGTGTGTGTATGTGTAAGCGTATGTGTGTGTCTGGTGTTATCTGCTTGGAGGTATGCAACAGCTTGTGTTAATCACTGGTCGCGCGGCCCAAAGCTTAATGAGCCCAGGAAACGAGTGAAAAAGAAAAACAACTTCCTTACATTATCATTAAAAAAATCAATTTGTAATTATGCGCTGTAAAAAATATGTGTTTGCTTAAAAAAAAAGAGGAATCTACTGCAAGCTTACGTGTAAAAAATGTAAAAACCGTAAAATTTGCATCTTAATGTGTAGAAATATAAATTATATGAAAATTAAATTTCATTTTCGCACTGCCTGCACGCACATATGCTCAACTATATGTGTGTGTGTGTGTGTGTGTTTACTGCATTTTTTGCAACAAGCAGCAGCAGCAACAACAAAATATTGCTGTTAAGGCTGGCGGATTAATGTGCAAAGATTTACATGCGAAATCAGGGAACCAAGCGACAGCCAAACGGACAAACAGCCGCACAATTGGATAGCAAGCTGGGCGTGGGCGTGGCAGTGTCCACGAGAACATAAACATGGCCAACAATGTTGTATGTACATGGTAACAACAACAAAGCGACAAACGCACCGCATTCTTTTTTTTTACTTCACTCTCTTGCGCACTTGTCCTTCTTATCAGCGGTGTTGCGGGCTTAGTTGAGGATGCGTATTCGCCATGTTGTGCGATTATTAAAATGGCTCACAATATGAATTGTAAAAGGCCAGGCTCAGTGTCTTCTTCAAGCGATAAGTGAATAACACATTGCAAATGAATTAAATTAATTGCATTTTGCGGCTTTAAATATACATTGACAATGAAGTTATCAATTTATAAAATAAAGAGCGTGGCAACCGGAACTGACTAAACTATAATGACCATATAGAAAGTAAGTAAATAAGATTTAAATAATCCATTTAATGCAACTAATACAAATAAATTCATATCATTGCGTCAAACCTAATATCATAGCACTTAGCATATATATAAATAATAGAATTAAGACATGCGTTTGCATACAAGTTTTTATGAAAACATCGAAAAGGAATAAAAAATAAATACCAATGATGCAAACTTGTGTCTTTTTAATTTCAAACTTTGCCGATTTTATTTACATTTATTTTGATTATATTCATAATTAAAAAATTATCAAATTTATAATCGAAATTGAGCTAGATTTTTATGACTTTTTAGCCTCGTGAGATGCATCTGAATTAAACTGAGCATAAAACAGTAAAACATTCAAAAATCGCATGACTTTTGACCGAGTTATGACTAAAAATCCTATGTTGCAGACTTGTTTTTCTTTGTAAAAATGTCAAAGTATATACAAATTTAATTTAATCCTATTTCGAGTTGTGCAAAACATTGAAAACTGCATCACTGATGGCAAAACGAAAAACCAATTTATAAATAAAAACATTTGTACACCCAGGACCAAATTTGTTCGGGAGCTCTTGTCTGTGGGTGTGCTTGTGTGTGTGTGCGAGTGTGTGAGTGTATGACCCTGTAGGCGTGCAGGCAGGCAGGATACGTTATTTTTTGGCTGGCATTTGGTGTTGCCTACTTTTGTGCTGGAGACTTAATTATTCCAGTTAATATTTTGCTTTTTGCTGTGTTGTTGTTGTTGTTCTCATTGCTGCTGGCACGTACTTGAATTTCGCACAAATTGTTGTTTTTACCTCGAATGTGCATTTGTGTGTGTGTGTCTTTATTGTTGCTGTGCTTGTTGATGGTCGCTTTATAATTATAGACGTCAGTCAGGCATTTAACTCGTTGACTGTTGTTGTTGTTGTTTTTGAGCAACAACATTAGCGATTCAACAACAAAAGGACAACAACAGCAGTAAGAGTAACATTTACAAATTGTTGTTTTTAACCCACACACAAGCACATGGGAAATAATTGCTTCATACATAATTATCACGAGCGGTTCGCCCGTTGCTCCCATTATTATTGTTGCCATTTGCAAGCGGCTGCTCTTGTTGCATTTGCATCGCAGTATTGGTGTTGGTTAAGTGAAATATTTACTCAGTAAGCTAATTTTGTTAATTACCATATATGCTGGCAAAGAATCTGTAAATATATTTTTAAGAATAAATTCTATATTTCTGGGCTGAAATAACATTTGGCTTAGCCGTAAGTCTTCCACTCTTATTTAGCGATATGGTCCTTGTGGACTTACATATATTACAAATTTACCAATGTCAAATTGTTGATGTGCGGCATACAAAGTAGACACTTATTCATTTAATTATAGAATGCTTGTCTACTGCAAAAATCTCTAATGTGTTAATGATAATTGACACTAAATTTAAAAAATTTCAAATAAGCTAGTATTAAGATAAATTACTCAATTATTTTGTTGCGCTTATGAGTAAAAAGCTAAATCAGATCAGCTTTTCACTCATTAGCGCAACAAAATAATTGAGTAATTTATCTTAATACTAGCTTATTTTAAAAATGTAATTTTACAGTCTATACAACAAATTGCTTGATTGTAAGGAATTATGTTGGAATATTTATTATTATTATTTGTTCAGCTTGTTCACTCGCCAACAGTCCCTACACAACTGACCTGTCTCGCTTGCTGCCTTATCTACCAGCCTCCCACACA
The DNA here is from genome assembly GCF_011750605.1 of Drosophila busckii. NCBI lineage: Eukaryota > Metazoa > Arthropoda > Insecta > Diptera > Drosophilidae > Drosophila > Drosophila busckii. Next base: position 6,981,337 of record NC_046604.1, read on the forward strand.
TTGCACGAATAGAAGCAAAGAGCCAAAGCGAAAGCCCCTCAGAGAGCGTGAGCGACAGCAATTGATTTTGTTATCAGCTTGTAGTCAACGATCGGTCAGCGCTGATTGCTGTTGCACTCAAACGAGAGCGTCGCTGCTAGGCGAACGTTTTGTTTTGACTGTAGGTATAAACTGATCGTGACTAGTAGACTGCTCTCAGCTAAACACCTTCTGATCAAAAGACAATTGTGTTCAGAGCATTGAAGCCTAGCTAGCTTGTGTTGAATATTGTATTTTAATCATTAAATTAGAATAGTTTGATGAAAGTTTGCGTAATAGTTTTGTATAACAATTCAAACTTTCTTTAATGAAGATTAAAGTCTGTGAACTGTGGATTAAGGTTAAAGTCTGTGGACAAATGGCAAATAGGTTTATTCATTATTAGGAAAATAGCTAAGTAATTAATATATAACAGAAAAAATGATCGTTTGCCCCAACAATTTCTGGCTGAACTAGTAGTAAACTTAATGTAGGGCGCCTTACTACTAATGCAAAGATAAAACATTTGTCTTTCAGTAAACCAAATCACATGCAAATTATGTGGCTTACAATTTGTGCGTCATTGTTAAGCGACTTGGAATGAGCCATGTACAAGTAATTAAAGGCTTTCAAGTCTGGCCATTACATTTAAAATACTTTTACGGGCGCAATTTCAGCAGCCAGCTGCGAATTTTATGCCAATAATTTGACCATGTTATTTCATTTCATTTCATTCTTTTTCTCTTTTTGCACAATCAATGCCAGACAGTTGCAGCAGCCGCAGCAGCAGCAGCAGTTGAATGCCAGGTGAGTGCCGAGACGAAATAGAAGCGTTTAAATGTGTAATGAGCGCTATGGGGTCAGCAGCAGTTGTAGCTGTAGCTTCAGTTTGCTGTAAGAGATAATGACACATGCGTATACAATGGACTAATTAAGCTATTTATTAAGTTTTAGTTGAGCTGCAGTGCAGTTTCGTTGCTGAGATTAGTTGCCAACGGACTTGACTTTTGTTAGTACAAGAGGTTAACATGTTCAGCTAAAATGGCAAACTGCAGCTTACTTTTGGCTTATGGCTTTAACTGGCTTGTCGCCTGACTGTGGTTGACACATACATGTGTATAAATATATATATATATTTGTTATATGTTTTTTTTTATAACTGACTGTTTGCTAGCTTGCAGTTCATTAAAGTTAAATAAATCAAGTGGAAAGCGAGCAAGCGAGACAGCGAGTACAAAAACTGAACTCATTGACAGCTTTGGTTGATTTTTATCTTCTGCTGTGGTTACATATATGTGTATATATGCGTGTTTGTGTGTGTGTGTGTGTGTGAGGTAGCTAGCCAGGTGTTGATTGCCTTGGGGGCGTACATCAAAACGTTTGCTGCAATTCAAGCGGAAAAGCAAACAATATATATGCCATATATATGACTTTTAAGTTTCAGCTGCAGCGTTTAGGAGAAGCGATTGATATCGCATAATTTACTGGCAGTATTACTTACTGACAAATAAATCTACTTTTGGTTAGCATTCGATTGCCGATTGCCGATTTGAATTTGCGCCTCGCAGACTTTGAGCGCTTATTGAATTTTCGAAACATTTTTCACGAGCTTTTGCCATCTATTTGCACAATATACTCTATACTTTATTTTTTGCGTTAGTCTCGCTGGCAGCCCTGGCAGGCGTACAGTTATGCAAATGTAATTAGTTGCATGACCGAAACCATAGAGCAATATTTATGGCACACACTGTAGCGATGGCGAAAAGTGGAAGCCATGGGCCACAGGCCATGTGCAACTGTTGTATCTACGAGATACTTTTAATTTTTTACGATTTTTGCGGGCAAAAGCTTTATACAACCCTTTTTTATACACTTTTTGCACTTGGACTATATATAAGAGGTATATTAAAAATGTGCAGCCAATTCAAAATTTTCTTATCAAATTTTTACTTTTCGTACTTCCTTGTCTTTGTTTATTTATCTGTAGTTAGCTGTAATTTTGAGTCAAAATGTTCCGTGTGTTGAGTGCTGCCAACCTTAGCCATACACTTTGCTATTTCTCACTCTTCCCGTCAGCTTAGAATATTTCTCTGTCTGCCGCTTTATTTTTATTTATATATTTTTTTTTGTATTTTTGTTAATTTTTTATGGTTGCCTGGTCGGCATGGTGTTGTGGCTTAGGCTAAAGGGTTGGATTGGGGCTTGGGTTTGGGTTTTTGGTGGAGGCGATTTTATGGCGGAAATGGCAACGCTTGCCACAAAATAAAACAAAAGATATTTGCAGTGGCTGTGCGGCGATAAAGTAGACTAGGTCGAAATAAAGATAAAATAGGCAAACGCTTTAGACCCAACGCTCCACTCTCTCGCTCGCTTTCTTTCTGTTCGCCCGCAACGCTTGTAATTGCTTTGCTGTGGAAATGCTAAATTTAAAATGCAGCTGCTTGGCTTCTGTCTTTAAAAAAAAGTGCAGAGCAAACTTTTGCTAGCGCTGGTTGCTGGCGCTGGAAATTGAGATTTATGAGTGCACCTGCAGGAGTTGGGAGCCGAAGCTGGAATGGCTTGTATCTTGTTTCAAGCAGAAGCACAAGAAGCAAGTTCGCTGGTTGGGCTGGCTGCTTGGCATATTTCTCCATTACGAGCGAGCGGCGCTTGCAAATTGATTTGATTTGATTCGATTTTGAGTCGATAAGCCTTTGCAAAAGCAAAAAGGGAAACTCTTGCAAAGGAAATAAAAGTCAGAGCCACTGAGAGTGCTTTTAAGACAGTCATAGTTTTCGCTCTTGGTTGCAGCCACTTTGATTGGCAGACACAAAGTGAAAGAGTGTGTGCCAAACTAAAGACGGGATAAACCAACAGACAAACGATTATGCAAATATCTGACAGATAACAGATGAGCCAACCAGCCAACCAGCCAGCTCAAACTCAAACTGAATCTCAAACTCGAAAAGCCAAGGGAATTGGCAAGGCAAGAACTTCTGCTAGCTGATGGCTGCTTACCTGGCTCGATATTAATTAAAAACGTTGAGCTCTGTATTTTTTGCCTGCCTGCGAAATTGAAAAGAAAAGCTTAGCAGCCGTCAATTGATTATGATAAACTATATAAAGTGTATATTGAACTAGAAGTGCCAGAATATAAAAATATATTTTAATATAAATTTTCTAAGCTGAGAGTTAAAGTAGAGTATTAAATCAACTTAGAGGGCATCTATTTAGTTTTCCATCTACTGTTTAAATTCAGTTCAATATGCCCAACCTCTAGGCAAGGAGACAACATTGTCTACGATTACCGCCACACTGTCTGCTCGCCACCTTCAAATACCCATCATTCGCTTTAGGGGCAAGACAAAATGGTGCAATTAATTAAATGCATGCGCTTTATGGCCGACACGCTGTGCGGCGCCAAGGAGCGCGGGTTCAAGTACAGTCCACCCCATTTTGAATGTATGTGTGTGTATGTTGCACAGACGTTTAAAGCTAAAACCACACAATCAGCTAAATAGCAAACGCTGGGTTGTTGGCAGTTTTGCTTTTGGAGCAAGCTCCATTCTTCATTCCTCACTCCCTTGCTTCTGGTTTAGCTTCTTCTTCTTCTACTGCTGCTGCAACACTCTCTGGCGCAAACAGACTGCGGCTGTTGATGGCGTCAAGTGACATCGACACCAAAAACGCCAAACACCTGCAACAGCTGTAGCAACTGCAAATGAGCAGGCGTCAACAGCAACAGCAGCAAAAGCAACAGCAACAGCAACAACAACAAGAGCAACAACTGCATTAGCGCAACTTAATTTTGCCAGTTTCGTTGTTGAGTGGCGCCTCTATGTGGTAAATTAATTGACACTGTGCCAAAATGCTTGCTCATATTATTGGCTACGGAAATTGTTGTTAGCTCAGCTGAGTGAGTGATGCTTGGCCTGAGTTAACATAATGTGCGAGTTAAGCTAAATAAGCCACTAGGCAACGAATTCGGAAAATATTAATATTAGATTTGAAACGCAAAATACGAATATGAACTTTAAAACAATTCGAGTGGCAACGTTTTAATGCTTAGAACTCAACAGCGTGTCCCATTGTTTTAATTTATATGTATATCGACCAGCAAAGCTTAAATTGATGATGAGTTGTTGAACTAATCTGTTCACCTGAAAATCTGTTGTCCACAACTCACATATTGGTCTTGAACAATTACTTTTGACCCTGATTATGATGTTTGTATTTATTTATTACTAATGCGTGGTTTTTTGCTGGGACAGATATTTCGCATTCGATTCGCTTTCAAGCCGATTAAATTTTGTCGGCTCTATTTCCATGAATTACATTAATTTTGTTGATACGAACTCTATTAACAGAATGTCACATCCATACTACCTCAATGTCTTAGTAGCAGTAGTAGCTTGGCTTGGCCTATACTTTAATCATTAAGAAAAATTGTTCCGCATGCAAAAATGTGCGCAAAGGCTTGAAGCTATTTTCAACTTTGCCTCAACTGCGTGTGCAACTGTCTGCTCGGCTCAGCTCAGCTCAGCTTTGTGCAGATATTAACATGCGGCGGCTGCTGTAATTCAAGCGCAGTTGACAAAATGGCCAGTTGGCTTCTGCCCAATTCTCTGTGTAGTTTATCCAGCCAACATGTCCCCCTCACTCCGAATCTGACCGACTGGCCTGGCCTGGCTGTAAGTGATCAATGTTTGTCTATGCTCTGTGGTGTGCCAAAGCGTCTGTGCTCCGCACTCTGCCCACTGCCCACTCTGAACACTAAACACTGAACACTGGTCATTTGACCAGGCTACGAAATTGCCATTGTAAACATGCATAAATTGTTGCATACTTGCGATGGCTTCTGCCCATTCAGAGTTGCTCGCCCATTGCTTAGCTCGTGATTATGTTTGTTGAGCTTCCCGCCCGGTGCTAGGCTTGGCACCAAACGCACTTGCAGCTCTCTCGTTAAAAGCGCAGTGACTTATTTGCGTGCCACGCATGCGATGCCACACACACAATTCCTGGACGCATGTGTCCAGTAGCTAAAAATTGACTAAAAGTATCAGGTAAAGTTTAGGGAGAATTCAATTGTGCGGTAAGCTAAAAAAATTTCAGCCGTTTGACATTGGGAGTAATCATCCAATATTTGGTTATTCTAATGCTGTTCGCTTATAGTATAATTAAAATTAATTTAAGTGCTCTTCACTATTAATATTCTTCAGTTATTATTCTTATGTATGTATGTGTTCAACTCTCTCCAGACAATGTTAAGCTGGTGGTTCAGCCAACTCAGTGTCATCCACATCCTATAGATTGCTCAAGAGATTTAATATAACCTAATAACTTTCTTTAATTTTAAATATTTTGCATTCACTTAGTTTTCTATATCTGCTGTTCATTTTTATTTACACTCGCACCCAGCCTTCCTTTCATAGCTTTGCTCTAATACTTCCGCACTGCTCGCCACTTTCCGCTTACTTTATCTTTAAAGTTTACCCCAAAATCGTTGCTGCCCAGTTTCCCAGCAACTCCAACTTATATTTGTGTGTGTATGTGTGTGTGTATTTGGCACCTTTATGCATGAGCTGTACGTGAGCTGCAAATGCACACGCTCAGCGCTTAATTTCTCAATAATGCCGCCAACACAAGGCGAAAAATTTGCCTGATAAGCGCTTTTCATTGCCCGCACCCGTTCCCTTCGTGTGCGCAACAAACCTCAGTAAATGCCCCTCAGGCCAATAAAAGCAATGCACACCCAACGGGTGTCAAGGGGTGGCGGGGGGAGCTGCAACAGCTCAGACATTTTATTGGCCCCGGCCAAGGAAACGGGCGCGTCGCTGGGCATGTAATGAAAATAATAATAACACCCGCTGTTTCGACTACGGCAGCTGCAGCTGCAGCTGCAACTACTGAACGGTATGCGGCTCTGTATTTGAAGTTTGAGTGTTGAGCAATTAAAGAAACCAAAGGCAAAACGAGCAAACGAGTGAACAAGTTTCAACTGCATTTTAAAGGCAATTGTGGCGGCTATTGAAATTAAACTCAGCAGCGGGTGTAGCAGCGGGTGTGGCAGGCAACGCTGACGCTTGATTTCTTTTCATATAATAATTGCATACTTTGCGGCGCTTGAACCGAAACGTGATGTGTGCGGTTAGGATGGGAGAGGCGCAGACAGAGCAGCCAGCCGCCAATATTTGCGCTTAAAGTTTGCGTGTTAAGTGGATAAATTAATTGCTTGGAATTGTTTCATTGTGACTTAAGATTACGGAGCACAGAAGAAACTTGCAACTTGTCGACAGAACTTCAGCAAGTGCTCTACACTTTATTCAAATATGCACAATCAACACACAGTCGAAATTATTATGAGTTTAAGCGCAAACTCGTTTGAGGAGCGAACAATTTATTTTTGGTTTAGCCAACTCACATTTAAAAAAATCAACTGTTATCGTTCATTGATGGCTAATTCATTAATTTGTTTTTTTTTTTAACTGTTATTGCTATTTGCAGCTCTTTTATTTATTTTATTTTTATTCAATTCAATTGAAAATATAATTAAACTTTTGCTGCGACTAAAAATGTTGCTAGTTTAGTTAATTAGGTATATTTTAAATGAAATAATATGCACATATGCTTGCTAATTTTAGTGCAACAAGCAGGATACATGTTCTCGTTTCAGCTAGGCTAGTTGCCACAGCTGCGACTCTAAACAAAACAACAGCAGCAACAGCAATAAAATTACAGCATGCTCCCTTTTATGGCTGAGTTAGGCAACAAGCACGAGCTCTACTCCAATATAAATTTCATATCGAATCAAAACTACAAGTCTTTAAAGCAACCCAGCTCAAACTTCTATTCCCTTTCTTTCATTTTTTTAAATTGCTAGTAACAGAGAATTGCATTTCGTCAAAGCGAACTCCATACATAAGCAGCTTACGGTGCGTCAAAGCGTTCATTGTACGTAAATATTTATTGCACTGGTGGGGCCAACCTGAGAGTTTTTGCAATATGCATAAATTTAATGAACAAAAATGTTTTAGAGTTTCTACTAGTAGCTTATGCCAAAGTATTATTTTTCCAAACATAGTCAACACAACTTTTTACCGATGCGTAATCAATGTATGCACTTTATTATTTATTTGCTTAACTAAAACTTTATTAGAACTTGTTTGCTCAGTACCACATCAAGCGGTTTTAATTAAGTATTTCACACACTTTATAGAAAATTGGGAAAATTAAGTGACGAAGGTGTATTTCATCAAGTATATAAGTATATAAATATTGTTAATCAGCAAGATAAACTGAGTCTATCTGATCCTAAGTCTGTATAAATAACAAGACGGAATAACCAAATATTTGCAAGATAGTTAGTATTATTTGCAATATTATGTCAATAATAGATACAAAAGTAATTTAATATTTATAGAATGATGGCCTGATGGACTTACTAGAAATAAATAATGCACATAATAAAATATTTACGTTTACTATTTATTATAGATTTATTTCAATTTAAGCAGTTATCTTTGATACTCGATCGGAGCTCGAAACTTAAGGCGTACACAAGCTTCCAAAAGCTAAGACGCGAATATTTGTTCCGGTAGTCAAAGTGTATTCAAAAGTTGACTGCACCAACTTTTATTACGTGGCTTGTTGCTGCTTCATTTGATTACAAATTATTATATAGGTTTCTTTTGCGGCTGGAAAATTAATTTACCAAATAACTATGTTGCGGCCGGAGGGTGTAGTTTGTATGGTTGTTGGATATTATGTTTATGCACGTTAAATTACTCGGAAGTAATTTTGTTTACCTTTTATTTTGTGCGGTGGCAATTGTTTGCATATGCAGCTGGCAAAGTTGTCCCTGGCTGAACAACAAATATGCAGCTGCCCCGTTTGGCCTTTAAACGCGAAGAGCCAAACTCAAACAGCCTTAAGCAATTGGTGGGAATGGTGGACTGCATCAACAGCTGGTTACCAACCAGAGAAGGAGCAACAGCAGCGGATGTACGAGAGTAAGAATTGGAAATGGAAGTGCGTGCGTGTGGGAGCTGAAAAGCTTTTTCCGCTGCGTGTACTTCAACGCAAAGTGCAACACACACGAAATAAAAAAAAAACAAGTTGCACCCGCCCAAGTCAAAATGGCGACGTTGACCGCAGTTTGTTTTTAGCTTTCGTTCGGCGCTTTGATAAAGTGCAGCTACGCAACATAAACAATGTTGGGATATGGGCAACGTTCCCAGACTAGTTCGCCGGGGGCCAGCGCCCAAAAACCAGAGCCAGAGCCCGACTCCAGCCTCTCTCTCTCTCTCTGTCAGGTGTGCCACACAACGTGGCCAGTGGGCGTGGCACACACGCCTCTGTGTAGGCGGTGCGTGTTTTTCAGCTTGAAGTGCTTTCGCTGGCCGTTAATTGAAATGCATGCGGTGCCAGTGCCGCTGTCGCTGTCGGAGCTGGAGCTGATGTGCCTGGTTCCTGCTGTGTGTGGCAATGTGGTTACCATTGGCTTCTCTAGCTTTAGCACAAAATGTGCTAAAGGTGTTTGGCTAGTTGGTGGCTTCAAATGCCTTTATAGCTCCACCAGGGGGGAGGCAAACTATTTTGAAAACTCGAGCATATGACACTTTTGAAATACGGTCCAATGAACTCTTTCGAACACATTCTCATAAAGCAGAGATCACCATAGGAACTCATAGATATAGATAATGTCCTAAAGTTCAGATAATAGGACCTATGTGATAATAGTAATAATTTCTTCACTTCATTCATGTGAAATTGATAATGAAAGAGATTTATTAGCTCTACTTAAAATACTCTATATTAAACTAAAATAAACTGAAAATAAAATTAATTTATACTAACAAGATTCCAAAAATAATCTTTATTCAAACTGAAAACTTTGATTGTAGATTATTTAAATGATATAGTAACATTCAGAGACAATCGGTATTTTTTATTGGGGATTTTTGAATTCGGAACATTTTCATTATTAGGCAGTGCAATTTGCACACATTAGTGTATGCATATTAAAATTAGTAGCTTCAAATTTATTTCTTACACTTTATAATTTGACTTTGCCTCTTTTTTTGGCTCTTTTGCCTTACATTATTGCTTAACACAACAATATTTAGGATACTTGTAGTTTTGTTCTGTTGGTTTTTGACTTTATTAAGGTTTATATCTTTGATTTAGACGAAAGCCAAAATACTATGTTGACATTAATTTTATGAATAGATTGGCTGCAAATCAATATTTGCTAAGCCACTTGCATATGAAGACGCATACACAATAATATATACCTAACTTAAGCTAAAGAGAACAAAAGCTAGAGAAAGAGAGAGAGAGAGAGAGAGAGAGAGAGAGAGAGAGAGCTTGCTACTTGAACATTGTAACTGGAAGCATGCCTATGACTTGATAATACTTACTGATAATGCTTGAGCTTACAATGGCAAAATGCCTATCCATCCATCCATTCAGTCAACATCAGTCAGCTTATAACGTCAGCAGCACACACACACACACATAGAGAAAAGAAAAACATTTTAAGAAGACTTAAAAACTTTTGCAGTGAAAACCAAAAGCCAACGATGCTCCAGCAATGCAATCAATGGCTTAAACTATGAGCCCACCGCTCACACAATAGCAGCCATATATTGTGGGAGTGGGTGGTGGGTGGTGGGTGGTGCACTCTAAGTTCGTTGGCTAGAGTCAAAGGCCTAACAACTTATCATACAACACACACAAATTCATAACAATTTCTGTAGCCAGAACCTGTCAGAGGCAGAGACTTGCGACAGTAATGGGCAAAGCAATATCAACTGGGGCTAGCGTATGGCTTGCATTTTGCCTAGTTCCCAGTTCCTTGCTTTGTGGGCTCTGATGTGATGGATGCGTGAGCTTCAATTTAGCTCACAACAAATTGATGAAAATTCAATAAAATAATAGCTAGAGGACACCGCCAGGCACCAGCCTGGTACTGCAGCTGTAAGTACTCGGCTGCGTAAATGGAAAAATATTGTGTGCCCTGCCCAGCTGGCAGCAACTCCTTGCTCTCTGCCTCGTTTGTCTTTCAAGTAATATGGAGAAAGGTTGTATTGCATTTTTCATGAGCTGGAAAACTCAATTGCCACACTTATCTAAGTAACATGCACTCGCATACGCATACGCATTTGTGTGTGTTGGTGCAGTTGCGCCTACGAGTAGACTTAAAGCCCACTAGACGTATGAGTGATGCGTGAGCTCATGTACCTGATGTTGATTTTAGCCCAATGCGTTAACGCGGGCACTTGAATTTGCACTTCTAAGCATTACTGCTGCTCTATGCTCTGGCTTGTATGCGAAAATAAATTCACTGATTTAAGTGAGATTAAATAAAGGTTTATTAAACATATAAAAGCTTTAATGCCTTTAAGTTTTTAATAAAAATAATTAGTTGCTTGTAAGCATATTTGCACGTTGTTGAGAGTGTGTAGTATTGCGTTTTTTTCGCATATTGTGTTCGTGTTCATGCGACGCTTCTGCACCACACTGCGTATACGTAATGTTTGTGTGTGTAAGTGTGCATATGAAGCAAGGTAAATAGAGTTGATGATGGCGACGACGACGATGAGCGTTGGTTCGGGGGCTTAGCTCAGCTGCATTGTGTCACACTGCGCACTGCGTAGTGCGAGTAGTGCGAGCAACTTGCCAGCAGGCCCGCGTGGCATCATAATGCTAATGATATTTGTTTTAAAGCATGACATGGCGTGCATAAGGGAGCAGCAGCAGTAGCTGTAGCAGCTGTTAGCTTGACTTTAGTTGATGAAAAACTCTTTAGAAATACATTAGCAATGTGGCCAAATGGCTTATTGGTCACTCTCTTGGGCTGCTCGCTGCCTCGCAGTCAATTGAGCAAAGTGTGTATGAGATAGCAGAGTGACAAGTTTGTTTTAGTTGATCATATAAATGATAACTAATTAACCAGCTTATTGCTCTAAATTTGATTTAACATACTTTGACAAAAAAGTGCAATTTAATTGGCGCAGCTTTTGCTAATTTAATTCAACTCTAACCGGCAAATTCAATTTGCAAATAAAATTAGTGAAAAATCTTTGCAATTCATAAACATAATTAAGCTGGTTAAACCCCAAAGCTGACCGAGTTTCAAATTAAATATGCAGCCTGAGCATGCAAACTGACAATATGTAAACGAGCTGACAACAAACAAACAAATAACGATAATAATAATAATTGACAGCTCATTTGATTTTAATCATTTGAAAATAGTGTTAAAAACCCATTTACGTGTCTGCCACTAAATTTGAAATCAGTTGCCATTCAGCCGTGAAATACGCAACGTATTATGCATTATCATTTAGTAAATGCAGCGAACACACATGGCGTATACTTGATTGGCAATTTTCGTTGGAAAAAATTATGTATGTGAAATGCAAAAGTGACGCACACACTTGTTACGTGCAATTAACTTGTTATTAAGCACAAGTAGCCAATAAGGGAACTAGTAATGTTTAAGCTCATAAGGCGCTTTGAATTAGAGAAGGAAACTCTAGTGTCTGATTTGAGGGGCGTGGGCGTTGTAACAATTATCAGGCAGCCAGCTCAGCTGCTGACACTTGACAACAACAACGACAACGACAACGACTGTACGCCCCCAATGGTGCGATAAAATTTTGTTGTCTAGTGTAATGCCTAACGATTGTGTTCATTGACTGGCTAACGATTTTGTTGAGTAGGCTAATGTGACTGATTCGTACCGTTTGCCTTTGCTGATGGCCTCTGTGAGTGCGTGAGTGTGTGCGTGTGTGTGTGTGTGTGTGCGTGCGTGTGTGGGTGTGTCAATGTGCTGAGGCTTATTATGCTTATCGAGCATTATTGTTGATAGCACTCAGTGCGCATTGACTTGCCATGAATCAACTGCGGCAACGTGACTGACTCGGCAATTGCTTCTCTCTGTTTCTCTCTCTCTCTCTTTAAAGAAGTTTTCTATCGCAAGCTAATAAAAAAATTGTTATTTAATTTATTAGTCATATTTATAAAAACAATCACATTTATTTTGTAGCTTATTTATAGCTTTTAGCCTTGGCTTGGTACTTGATTTGCTACAATTATCAGTTCCTAACTATAGTAGCAGGCATATGGGAATATTTGGGTTTTTTTGTCGCTATAAATACTCAACAAGCCATTTGCATTGGTTTAGTTCAACGACAGCAGTTTAGCGTGAAGCCAATTGGCAAAGAATTTCAATGCCAAACGTCGCTGCCTTAAAGCTAGCACCAAGTCCACCCACTTGTTTGCTGAGTAGCGGTCTGTTGGTGTTGGATCTGTTGGCGTTGCAACAACAAATCAATGCAAATTTCATCTTAAACGCGATTACCAACTACAAGAAATCACCGTTCGAGCGCAAAACTCTGGAATTCATTGACAGAAAGTGGCAAGCACTGCAGACGCTGTGGCGCGAGTTCCGGCGACGGGATAAGCAAATAAATCGTGACTACAGCAAAACCCACCCGCAACATGGATACTTTCAACAAGAGCTTTACGCGCTCATCCAAGAGAAATATATGGCGGCTCGTGGTCGCGTGAGTCGCGACAAGAGAAGTCTGCTCAAGCTGACAGAGGCGCAACATGCTTAGAAACTCTGAGACAAGATGACAGCCATGCTCAACTACTAACTAACGAATTAATTTTAATAAAATCTCAGCTAGACTAAGCTTTACTTTTAAGCTTTAATTTATATGAAAAATTATTTACGCTTAAATATTTGTTTATTTTTTCCAATTTTCTTAAAGATATTTTCGCTTATTTATGCATAACAGGGAAACGCATTCCCCGTTTCAGGCCGAAATAAAACTTATATGTCGCAATTGGTTTTTCCCATCAACTTTAATCGAAAGTTGCCCATCAATCTAAGCTGAGTGATAAATTGATTGATTGTCGCTGTCGGTTGCGATTATGGTTTCAAGTTAAATTTTGGCTTATCATAATTTGCTGTTTGTCATTGCCGAAAGCAACTGTAGACAGAAATTGCAATGTCATTTGATTGAGTGCAACAGCCAGCAATGAAAGTAATTGCAATAGAATATTTATTATTAATATAAAAACTTTCAATTTAGCTATGAGTTGGCAAATAATATGCAATAAAATAAAGATTATAAATTCGTTTAAACGATCTAACAGCGTGATCACTAAGACTATAAACATAGTGGGGAATACCTAATAGTTAAGCAATCAGCGTGTATTAATATTTTAGCCAAGATAAGTGCTACCTGCTCGCTTAATGGGAAATACCATTGGCATGTGGCTATTTAAGCTTATCGGTGACAAAAGGATTACTACAAATTACTTGTTAGCTTCCACTTTGGCTGATTACACGCATTAGGCAGCAGGCAATTAATTGTATTTCTTTGTTTTTGTCGCACAACAATTGGTCCTGGGCCTGACCAAATAAACAAATAATGTGCTAAACAGCCAATAAAAATGGCCACAAAACAAACTAATTCGATAATTTGTTGTTGTTTGCCAAGTCAGTGAGCTTTGGTGTCTGTGTCTGTGTCAGTGTGTGAAACAAAAAGGACAACAACAGAATTGAGCGTGAAGCCCTAAACTGAATTAAGACCACAAATTTATGTGGCGGCTGAATGCTTTCACGCCTTAGCGTTGAAAGTTCTTTTCCAGGGTGCAGGCACATACCTCGAAATAAATGTGGCAAGCGCGTAATGAACAAAATACCAAATGCTACCCAAGACAAATGTCTTTATTATTTGCAACTACGACAGCGTGGCTGGCGATTTATTGCAGAAACTTTAACTAATATTAAATTAAATAGATTGTATTTATAGTATTCGTGCGTATATACTATGAGTTTGATATGGTTTCTATTATTATGCTATACTGTTATCTTATCTTGCGCTATCGACTCTGCTTTGATATTATTTTTAAAAAGTATTCCATGTATTGAATGAATTACCAAGTTATTAACAGTTAATGTTAAGTTAATGTTAGTGAGTAGTTTTAGAATATAGCCTTAACATATGCGCAGCTCAAAATATTAATAAGTTGTTGATACGAATTAGAATAAGTTGCCTACAAGAGATGACAGGAAGCCAATATATATATAAAACATAAAAAATTACAATAAAAATATTATTTTTTTAAAAGTCTTGCTTCCTTACTTCTACTAGAAATAATTTAAAAATTTTAAGTTAATTTAAATATTGCATGAAAAGTGGAAGCAAAATGGACTACTCTCATATATATTTAAGCGATTGCTAAGCACAGTTGCGCATAAAAGTATGCTACTAGCTACTAAATTTATGTTAAACAAAAGCACGATGGGCTCCTTATTTTTGGGTGCGCTTGAAAGCACAACAATGAAACAATGTGAAATAAAATGGCATATTTTAGAGCGCGCGCGGCGCGTGCTTTAATAAGATTTATTAAGTCGCGGCAAAGCGAATGAAAGAGAGCGAGAGAGAATGGGAGACCCTTGGCAGTGCCTTACCAAATGGCAAATAACAAGCAAGCGAAGCAGGTGGAATGGGGGCGAGATGTCTGTCTATGCCGTGTTGTAAATATTTGTTACTTAACTCTTGCCGCCTTTGTTTGCGTTTTGTGTTGCCGCCTGTTTGTGTTTGCTGCTGCTCTACACCAGCGCTCAAAAAAACAAAAAAAAATATGTTCTCCCTCCTTCATTGTGCGCTTCTTCTTGTTGCTGTTTATTTTAAAGCTAATAAAAAGTTGATGTGTTGCCTGTTGTTGGCAGCATTTTTTTTCTTGCACAGTGGGTATGTGTGTGAGATGGGCCGCCAACGCCTAAAAGCTGGCAATGAACTTAGCAACTACATTTCCGACTAGTTGCCGAAAGCCAAAAGCAACGCATTAAAAAGTAGAAATGATGTGAAAATTTAAGTTGAGACAAGATATTAAACCAAAAACACTAAAGAAATTTTTAAATTTACTAAAATAGATTTTTATTGAAACATTTGCTTATAATAAAAGCAAATTGTTTTTAAATTTATTAAGCTGGATTTTCATTGAAACATTTGCTTATGTTCTGCTTTTATTGTTCTGCAAACAAAACCTTTTAATTTTCCTTAACTATGTTACAAGCTAATAAAAGCGAGCCACTCACCTGGCAATGACTGCAAACAATTGCCAACACTTCAGCAGCGTTTTGTACACGCTTTGTTTCGCTCTCTCTCTCTCTCTTTCTCGGTGTGTTGATGTCATAAAAAGCAAATTTAATAAATATTTTTTGGGCGCACACCGTTGGCTTTTAGGCGCTGCTCATGCAGTGAATCGACCAACCAAGCGTCATATAAAATTGATGCCTTGTCGTCTGTGTTGGGGCCACATGCCACCTGGTCTTGAGTCCCAGTTCGACGGCCCAGCAGCAGTAGCAACAGCAACAGCAGCAGCCGCGTCGCTTTGCACAGTAAATAATGTAATAATCTGCCCGGCCCGGGTCGTGGTCTCCCAGCGTCCCATAAACCCAAATTTATGCACAAAATTCAATTATGCTTAAAATGTGGTTAATAGGCCGACTGTTGGTGGATGCAGCCTCTGCCTGGCAACAATGGACACCCTAGGGAGCAAATACGCGTGCCTGGTTACGCTCCCAATCCCTCTCTCTTTCTTTTTTGCTGCATATGAGACATTCGTAACATGCTCGTGGTATTCAACATATTTGTGTGTGCCTCCCTCTGAAATTAGATATCGTTATGTTGTTATTTAATAACAATTTTACTTGCTGTTGTTATAATTTTTACGGCCCTGCTTTTTATGGCCTATATGACAATAGCTGCTTTCAAAACTCTTTTATAGTCACAGACACTACAAAGGCAATAAAGCTTAACAATTTTGTTTTTCGGCGCAACAAAACAATTATGAAATTTACATTTATTAACTGTATTATCACTCGATAAATCCGACAACATAGCTCGAAGGCACAGCTCTATAAACTTATAGACTTAACCACTTAACATTATGTTCTTCTACTCTTTTTCTATCTATCGCACAAATCCGTATACATGAAGCTACAAAAACGCACGCCCACACACAAGTGGAGAGGACATTCTTGAAGGGATAAGCAGCAGCAGCAGCAGCAGCAAAAGGGCAAGTCGACTCGACAAGTCTTTGACGCCGGCACTTGTTCCAGTTAAGATCAAGTGTTGCCAGCATTAGGCAGCAAAGTTTTGCAATTTACTAAAAAGACGACTACATGCTAAAATTTAAGTTCGCTGCAAAGTCGTCGGGGCACATCAATAACTGAAAAGTAACTCAAGGCGGCGTTGTGTGCTTTGAAGTGTGCTAAAGCGCGTAAAAAAATCATAACTCCTGAAATGATGAAGCTGCGTCTAGGCGTCTCTTACACATGTTGAGGTTGTACACAGAAAAAATCAAAGTACGAATAAATCAAGCATTAATAAACTTGGTGTAACCCTGAGTTTTTAAAAGTATGCAGCCACGACTAAATTTTTAAATTCAAATTCTTCAGTTTGTAGGTCAAGAATATCTGGGATTACCCATATCTGACATCGCTTCAGATAGAATTCGTCCCATTTATCTCTGATTTTCTTTCCGTGTACGCATGTTGAGGCTGTAGCTGTGTCTATGTCTCTGTCTGTAAGTTGCAGTTGTGTTGTGCCTTTATGATTACGACAACGTGTGCCATTTTTCGCTGCTTTGTTTTGCTCCATTTTCTCCATTCACGTTGCTTGCTTGTGCTTTTGCCATTTTTCTATAAGTATATGTGTGCATGTTTACTTTTTAATCTACTCCGAGATAGTTTTCTTTCGATGCCAGCGTCGTCTTGTTTGCTTTCCCGCTTTTCTATTTGTCACCCAGATAAGTGTTTTGTAGTTTTTTCCTTTGATATGCTCACAGCCAGCGAGCTGGCAAAACCAAATCCAAATCTTAACTGCAATGCGCTACGTGCCTCGTGGCCGTGGCCCCAAATAGCGTTCCAGCCAACCAACTGTCATGTCCTGTCTATATATGTGTGCCACCCACTGTACTGGCTGACTCGTGTCACTTCAAGCTGCAAGTTTCTATCCCCCCGATTTGCAGTCAGTTCCATTCAACTGGCAACTGTCTTTAAGTCTCCACTACTCCACCACGTCCAATGTCCTGCAAGTTAAGTGAGTTGAGACGCCGGCGAACAACTTCAAATCTGCAGTAATAGATATCAACAACTTTGAGCACACAAGCGACAACAACAACAACAACGACAACAAGAACATCTAGCAGCTACTATACTAGAAGCTTGTCTAATACTCTTGTGTGCTGCGGGCTTATAGATTGTTCCTTTGGCGTTTTTTTGGTGCGTTAAATTAAAAACGAACTTTGGCAGCTCAAATTCATGGTCATGTTAACTTTTTGCCAGCACCACTTTGCCCCATAGCTTGCCCTTAACCCCTATACACGACCAGAGACCTTACATGTGTGTGATTTCTTTTTACAAGTTATGCGCTGGCTTTGTCCGACATCTCTGATAAGATAAAGCTCTGCGCTTTGTGTGTGCACAGATTGTCGCTGTCCCTAGAAGTGAACTAGCATGCCAAATCAAGTCACAGATAATGAGCAATATAATATGTTGACGGTCAAGGGGATTACCTAGTATGCGATAGAGTTAACTACATTCATTCTTAAATGGCATTGAATCTGATAAAAGTTTTGTGATTAAGCTTTTACATCTTGATTGTTATTAGTTGGAATTGCAAATCAGTTTTATGATTAACCATTTGTCTAGTTGTTATTAATCTTAACTGGACTTAATTAATCTATTATCTGGAATATCCCCCCAATTCATTTATTTATAGCAAGCATGATTGTGAATTTGATTTACAATGCAGATAGCTAACATAAGTAGGTATTATTATTGTTTGCTGCTTCAACTGAAAGTGGCACACGTTCTCCGCAGCGACGTCAGATTCAATGCTGAATTTATGTCCCGCTAAGCTGCTGACCGATAGATGTTGTCTGATTTACAACCTGCTTTGTCAGTCGATAAGGCTCGACTATAAAAGCATTTCGATGCAGAGTTGGACAGTTCAGTAATTGAATAAACAATGAATCGCCTGAGTATAAGCATATTGGCCCTGATGGCCTGCTGCGTCGCAAGCAACGCGTTCCCCGACACGGAGTTTCCTTTTGGCCGTATTGTGAACGGTGAGGAGACCACGATTGAGAACCATCCCTATCAGGTGTCCATACAGACCACCAAGGGCTCGCATTTCTGCGGCGGCAGTTTGATCAGCGAGGATTGCGTCGTTACCGCAGCCCATTGCATGCAGTCGTACAAGGCCTCCGAGATGCAGGTGCGTCTGGGCTCCACGCAGCGCAATTCTGGCGGCGAGGTCATTGGCGTGAAGGCCTTCAAGTTCCATGAGGGCTACAACAGCGATTTGATGGTCAACGATGTGGCTGTCATCAAGCTCAGCTCGCCCGTGCGCTTCACCTCCAAGATTCGTCCCATTGCTCTGGCCAAGGAAGCACCCAAGTCTGGCACTAAGGCCACCGTATCTGGTTGGGGCACCACCTGCTTCATGCTTTGCTCCTCGCCCAACAATCTGCTGGATGTTGTCGTCTCTCTATTGGATGTCAAGGATTGCTCTTCCGACCAGTTCAAGTACGGCTCCAAGATTATGGACACTATGGTCTGCGCTGAGGGTGAGAAGAAGGATGCTTGCCAGGGTGACTCCGGCGGTCCATTGGTGGCCAACAGCCAGCTGGTTGGTGTTGTCTCCTGGGGCAATGGCTGCGCCTGGAGCGGCTATCCTGGTGTCTACTGCGATGTGTCCACTGTCTACAAATGGATTGAGGATACTTGCGCCAAGTTGTAAACGAATTCAATAAAATAAAATACTTTAAATGCTCAAGGATAAACCTAAAGCTTTGATTAAAAATGTTGTCGCAGATAAGCGTTAACTGAGCTTGCACGTTCGTTCGCTCATGTCTTATAGCCTAAATGTCGCCGGTCCGCACCGCACCGCCCCGCCCACCCTTTGTATTTAGTTGTTTTCTCTAAAGCTGTTAAATACTTAAGTGTAATTTATGGCATGCGATATTATTCGGTTGTGTCATGTTTTGGCAAAAGTTTTACATATGCGAGCAGCAGACAAAAACCAAAAGCGAAAACTTCAGCTACATGCATTCTGAGCTCTGAGCCTTGTATTTGGTGACTAATATGGCCATGGCCAAGTCAAGCAAAC
The DNA here is from genome assembly GCF_011750605.1 of Drosophila busckii. Classification (NCBI taxonomy): domain Eukaryota; kingdom Metazoa; phylum Arthropoda; class Insecta; order Diptera; family Drosophilidae; genus Drosophila; species Drosophila busckii. The sequence continues at coordinate 7,000,539 of NC_046604.1, forward strand.
CGTTGTCCCAACACAAAATTTCTTATGCCACAAGACACATACACGAAATTGTTGTTGTCTGTCCGTCTGGCTGGCTGTCTGTTTGTCGGGTCCCAAAATTCAGGTCTCAGACTCAGACTCAACTCCAACCCAGTTAGGCAGTTAGTCAAGTTGTCGTCGTTGTTGCCTTTGGGCCTGGGCGACTGGGCGCCTTCCACAACTTCTAATAATTCTTTGCATATTTGCAGCTTGAGTTTCGAGTGTGGCTTGTTTTGTGGCTGAGTTGCGCATATGCACAAGTCTATTAGCACTTAATAAATGAGCAAGTTATAGACAAGTTGTGTTATGCTGTCGTGTGGCAAGTGCCAAGTGGCATGTGGCATGTTGATGGCCATTATGCTGCGAGAGAGATTGACATGCGAGCGCATTCATTGTTTGTCTGTCTGTCTGTCTGTCTGTCTGTCTGCTGTGTAAAAAGTTAAGTAAATTTAAATTGATTTGTAAATTTATGATGCGCACTTAATTAAGTGCGAAATATTTATTTAAGTTTCAGTTCTATCAATCAGTCTTCACAATTAAATAAATTGTTTTTGTTTTGTGACAAGTTTTATTGGATTATGTATGAAGTTGCCATCGCTTATGCTATTCATCATTTGCTTTGCCTGTATTAACTGCATATTAAGCATGTGTGAGCATTTGATTAAAGCATATGTATGTATTTGTATTTCGTTGTAAGCTTTCATTGGCATTGATGGATATTAAATGAAAATCAATAAATTTATTGCCAATAAATTTTTGCTAGCTTAGCTAGACTCAATTTATGCATACACATACAGCTATGTATGCGTGTGTGTGAATCTGTGTGTGTAGAGTTGAATTCTTATCAAGTCTAAAAATGCTTGCCACACAACATCCGCTTGCCGCACACACACACATCAGTTTGATTTAGTATCATAGTTGCCCTAACAACCACTAACGAAAAATGCCAAAAATATCAAACACTGTGGCCCCGGCTCAAATGGACAGCAATTGACCTGCAACAACAACAAGAACAAGAGCTATAGAAATATTTCATTGTTGTTGTTGTTATGGCTAGTAAAATGATTTTGAAGCTTTAAGCAGCGCTGTGATGTCCAGTGCTCAGGCAGGTGTAAAATTATATGCCAGACTGACGCGTGGCATAGCTGAAATATTTCTAGCCAATGTGTCGTCCCATGCATTTCCCCGCCACAAGTCACAGGCAGGACACACATGCGCCGGACACACTACGGCCAGTGGTGCTTCCAATTTCGTAAGATAACAATTTTAATTACAAAAATTGGGCGCGCTTCACTGGCTGTACAGCTGGCGCCGCTAAAGTCGCCCTAAAACTCAAATAAATTTCCCCATAATCTATGCAAAATGACAGTAGCTTAAGCTTTAATTACGTATACGCAACATATTTTACTTTAAAATTTACATCTGTTGCATCAATTCAAATTCAAAAATATTTGAGTTATATTCCACTTAGATATGCAAAATGAGAGTGATTTCAACTCAAATTACGTATACGCAACACAAAATGTGCAAGCCCACAAATAAAATTATATTAAAGTCTGCATGCGTGCTTGATCTTTTACTTTGCATCAAATTGCATCAGTCTGTGGTCAAGCCTTCGAGGTAACTTCAACTTTGCTCGTTGCCTTTGCCCAGCAAGAGGTGCAACCACTGACAGTTTGGGTTATTATGAGTACATTTTAAGTATAAGCAGCTTCCCTACCTTCCTTCACTCCCGGTGGCAGTCTTCCACATGTTTATGACATAATGACAGCCGACTTTTCGGCACAGCTCCAGCTTATTACACATACGCCACGTGTACTGTATGCGCATGGACTGGAGCTGAGAGTAACTTTCTGACAGTTATGACTGGGATTCAAATGTAATCAACAATTTTTAACTCGCTTTAGCTGCGTCTGCGTCTGGGCCTGAACTTTATATGGAGTAGGTACCATTTTCAGGAACAGGTTTATTATTCCAATTTCCTGAGCAGCATCAGCTACTGTCAGATTTTTGGGGTTAGTGAAAAAAAATCAGCAACTGGCAGCAGAGCATTAAATTCACTTGGTGGCTCTGGCTGCTGCCCTTTTTTGCATAATAAAATAATAATTTATGCCTCTCAGTCTCCCGCACAGCCGCAAGCCCAACTGGATGGAATGTTACGGGTCTGACAGAGTGGCAAGTCAAGTGGGAAACTGTGTCAATTTTATGAATGTGAGTGAGTATGTGTGCAAATATGCTTGAAATGAATCGTATGCAAACACAAAAGTATGCAAAGTGGTGGGAAACTTTAACAAAAATACAAAATAAAGTGACTTAAAAATCAAATTAAATATTTCACTTGTGTAAATAGTATAGCTTAGAGTATTGTATACAATTAAATACTCTAGCACATAAATATTAAATTTATAAAACTTTATAATCGACCCTCGCTTAAGTAATGCTGTGCTCAACTATGAGGTTAAGCACTTAGCCAATATATAATTCGCCATTATATGCGCATGTGTGGGTGTGTGTAACCGTATGCGTAATTCATCAATCATATTTAAATCAATTAAGCCAAGTAAGCGTTGATAAGTTGACGCTTTGACATTTTGACTTTCAAGCCGAATGAATTAAGTAGATTATATGTAAATAAACACAAACATTGAATTGCGCTATTGATTTTAGAAATACCTTAATACAAATGCACATAAATATGCAAAGCCGTGCTCATACCCACACTACAGCAAAAGCCCACCAATGCATATGCATGCAGTTGAATGTCAAACTGCAAGCTTAAAAAAATATATAAGACTTTCAAGTGGCTGTCAAACTTTTGCATCCGGCAGCAATTAATTAAAAACATGTGATTTTTAGTTTCGGCATAACAAAATAGTTAATACACTATTATTAAGCAATAGTTAAACAATATTTATTGTTTATAGGTCTCAAGGTAATCTCGAAATTGTTTATGTTAAGTTTAACTAATATAAGACGGAATAATATCGTTGTTGTCATTAGAATTTATCCATCTTAATCCTATAATATCCACATTTACGCTAACTCCGGAGTCTATTTATAAGTTATACATTCAATTTTAAAAACATTATTGCAAATAAGCTTTTTAAAGTTGCCAATGTACTCTGCTTGCGCTTAACTGTTGAGTTGAGTTTGAGTGTGCGTTTGACTTTAGCTGAGGCTGAGGCTGGGCATAATGTCAACGAGCTAGCAGGCCACTCATTACTCATTTGCCATAAACTTTCGTTGACTTTTCATATTTTCTAGTTACACACACACACACATATATACATATAGCACAAGCTCTCATTATGCGCTTTTGCCGTTCATATCGATTTTGCTGAACCATTAGGAACAAATTGTGGCTTTTTCTGAATTGTGGGGGGAGCTGGTTGAGAAGTTAAATAACTTGTGCCAGACAACAAATTGCCGGCCATAAATTCTGCACTTAAAAAGTTTGCACAATTTGAAGCTTTTTCTTATTGTTGCCATCGAGTTTTTTTTTTTGTACAATTATTTTATTTTATTTTCTTAGCTCATAGGCTTATCAACAGGACAACAATTTACTTTACGTTTTATCTTTATAATTTTTCGGCTTTACCTAGCAATCGCATGTAACTGAGTGTAAGGAGGCGTGGCAGTTGTTACATGTGCACGCCCCAAACAAGTGTTGAGACAGGCCTTGAACCATTGCAGGTCAGCTAGCAATTGAAGGTGAATGTCTTATGACAAGAGCTTTTGACCGATTTTCAGTCGTGACTTATAGCTTTGCCACTCAAATGGAAATGGAAATGGAAAGAAATTCGGATGCAGCACAGACGTTAGCTTTAATATGAATTGAAAAATATTTTCATGTAAAGATTCAAACAGAAAACTTATGTTATATTCTTCTTAATTTAAATAAGCTGCAACTAGTGCATTTGCATTTTAAGTTTAATTTTTAAAGCCCTCTTATTCTGCATTTGAGGGCCTGTTAACAGTTTAAAGAGCTCTGCCTAGCGACCACAACACTAAATGCACTTTCAACAGCAGCTACAACTTCTACTCCAACTCCTGCTATGTGGAGCTGCAACAGGAGGGCTGAGTACTGGGAAAACATGCCGCAAAAGCCCGACATAAGGCAGCTGTCTGTTTGAAAACATTTTGCGTAAAAAACTATTAACTTGTTTCTTTGGCAGCAGCACTCGTTGGTGCACATGTGGGAGTCGAGACTGGGCCCACATACGCTCAGTTCAGTTTGTTGTCATAATTGCGTAGCATACTGTACTGGCTGACGTGCAAGGCGCTACTTAAAGAAGTCTCGCATATGTGTAGTATGGACAGCATGGGCTTTAAGCATATTGTCAGTGGTTGTCATAATTTAAAATACTTAATACTTATTGAAGCACTTAAAGTGCAAAGTTGAATTTAATATGGAAAGCTTCGTACTAAGGTGAAAGAAGTTCCAAGTTTGACTTTAATTAGTAAAGCTTTGATGCATGCAAATTACTATAGATGCTTTCAAATAAACTTACGCACCTGCCTATTAATTTTCACAGCACTAAGCACTAAGTATGTGTCTCTAGGCAGAAACATTTTGTTACATTTTAGCTTGCAGCTGCTATTTATTGCACACACTTCATCAACGCTTTCATCTTTTTGCAATTGTTAAAATGTTCAACGCTTAAGTGATTTTTGCTGTAGCACACGCAGTATACTCCACGCACACACACACACACACACACACACACACACACACACACACACACACACACAAACATACACAGGCAAACAGACATGTGTGTGTTGACGTCGAATTTTAAAGCGCGGTCAAAATTTGTAGCATACACAGTTTGCTCCCAGCATTAACTCACAGGCAGAGCCGACTCTACATCAAGTTCACACATTCGCCCCACGTCGACCCGCTAGCAATCTCTCTCTCCCTCTCACTCACTCTCACTCTCTTTCGCTCTCTTTGTTGTATGTGTGTGCCTGGTGCTAAATTGAAGGCGTTTAGTGTGGCAGCCAAAGGACACTTAAATTGTTTTCGCTTTTAATATTTTTTGCGCACATTTTTTGTTCATTTTGCTGGTGGTTGGCTTATATTTTTTTGCTGATTTTTTTCTTAAATCATAAAAAATGCATGGGTATATATTTTCATGTTCGCTCAGCTGAAATTGTTGTTATTATGCTGTAAGTTGCTCTTATAAGTAAGTTGCTCTTAAAGTGCTTTGATATCTCAACTTGCAAGTTGCTTAACAAATTTTGCGCATATTTTTATAATTTTTACTTATATGCACTTTTGTTTAACAAGGAGGCATGCGTGACTATTTCGCTAGCTGAGGCACGTACATTGCTCTTATAAGGAGTCTGCATGCTTCCGCTCAAGCTTCCGCTACCTGTTGTAGCTAGAGAACTCAGAGCTGAGGTCGCTTGGTATAGAGCGTCGTCATCAGCGTGGCTTTCACTTTTTCCCAGCTCGTTTTGGCTTATTAAACATTTATTGTGTTTGCTGAGTTTCCGCTACAATTTGTTTTAGGCTTCCTGTTGTATTTTGGCTTTGCTTTTACATTGTTTGTTCTTGTTGTTGCTTTTTTTTTGTTGCTGTTTGTGTAGCTCGCTCACGCCTACTTATTTTAAATCCGCAACCGTTTACACATCAACAACTTGGCACTCTCTTATCTCAAGTGCATTTGATATGTCCCATGTGTGCGACGCCGCCTGGCAATGTCCCTTCATCATCTCCACTTACACAAAAGGACATACGAAGCGTAGGTATGCGAAAGGACGAGTCGGGGTGCTGAACTTGACAATAGGAACTGAGCTATGTTGAGCCTGAGCTCTGGCATGTGCCTGTGTCGTTGACTTGAGACTTGAAATTATCGCATGCCTTGCTTATTGTTAAGATGAAGACTAAGAAAGCAAATACAAGGCATAGAAAAGGAGCAAATAAAGTTTAAAGGAAATCTCTGCTTACAGTTTTTTTAAATTTAGTAGTTGAAATAAATACAAGGACTTTAATCGAAATATTACATACATATATAAAATATGAAAGTATCGAAGATATTAGATAATAGAAATAATTCAACAATAATTCAATAAGAATGCACTTCAGCGTAATTTGAATTAAGATTGGAAAAAAATAAATGCATTCATGTTTAAATTCAATATGCATATGATTCAAAAATGCGTTTATGGCGCTGATATAGAATCATTTGAGATCTGCAATTATTTTTTTTTTGAGTTCTGCAGAGATTTATTTGTTATTAACAATACAACTCAGCGCGGAGTTAGGTTTATGATAGACTATAATAGGGAATGCGAATGATTGTTCTTCAAATTGTAGCTAATTAACGGACTACAATTTCTTTCTCATTGCAAATGTATAAACATACTGAAATAAATATAATATAAAGATAATATCTCAAATTTTGAAGCAGAGGTGCAGCTATTAAAAAGTCAATTTATAGGCGTCTAATGTGTATTCAATAAATATACGTATATCCTATGAATAACTAGGCACTTGTTATCTCGAATCTCATCCCATGTGTAATTTCCAGTATGATAAGCCTAAGAGCGTCTGAGAGCAGAGTGAAATTACTTTCTTTTTGTTTGTTTTTTCGTGTTGTCGCTGCTGCGTAGCACTTTATAAATTATGATTTGCCCGAGCTCTCTGGCTCTGGCTCTCCCAAGTGTTGCCAACAAGTTGTTTGGCTTTGTCTGTGCTTACTTTAGCCGCCTCATTTGGTTTATAAATGGGTGCAAAAAAGAGGCAGCTACGAGCTACAGCTACCAGCCAACGTATCTTGTGAAAATATCAATTACAATTAAATAGATTAAACCTTATCATGCAACAACTGTCGCACAAGCGTCCTGACAGACACAACAACAACAAAAACAAAGTAGACAACGCAAGCGGCGCAGCTATAACAACAAGCAAACACACACACACACACACACAAACCAGACAGCTCACACATACACATACAAAGAGTAAGGGCAGGCAGAACAGTAAAAACGCTTTACAAGATTAATGAACGTACAAAAGTTTAGAGACAATGACGACGATGAGCACAACGACGATGACAACAACAACAAGAACAACAGCGAAAGCAACAAGAGCAACAATTCAACATGCGCCACAATGTACGAGCGGAACAACCAAAAAAAATATATATATTACGTATACGCTCACTGAGAAGAATTTTGCTGCTCAGCTATCAATATAAACAAATGCCGTTGAGCCATTTATTTCGCTCAGTGCTCTTTGCTCCTCTTGTTGTTTATATGTATACAGTTAGGCGCGCCAAGTCAGTAAGTCGAAGGCGAAATTTATTTTGGCGTAAATTTCATTTCACTAATCGAATCGATTCTTATGCGTTTCATTTGATTTCGAGCTTCTGCTTGTTATTTTCATTTTTCTCTCATTCTCTCACACTTTCGCTGCTGCTCTCTCTCTCTCTCTCACTCGTTGTTTACTGACCATCATTTGTTTTGGTCATCGCGATTGCTCCACTAAGCTCAAATTTGTATGCTAGGTCAGTACAGCGTACTTGGCTTAAAGGAACAGCTGGGAAATATGGCTTAAATACTGAAACTGCTGGTGGGCATGGGGAGTAGTCGATGAAAACAAATTATATTCTCTATTTATTCTCTATTGCAAATAAGAGTTATGCGCTGAAAAAATAGTGAAGTCAAAAAAGCTGCATTCGAAATTGTATTGAAAATGAATTTGTTTAAATAAAAAAAAATTACTAAAGCTAACTCCATCATATTTATGCTTCTGTTGCTTTTAATTTTAAAATTACAAAATGAAAAATAATTTGTATTTTTAAGTATTATATTATAAAATATAGTAAGCAAATCTTATATAATTTTCTGTTGCATTTTTTACAAATTTTATTATAATAGCTAGTCGATGCTGATTTTGATTTCATTTTGGGCTTTCGACATTTTCGTACATTTCCCCATAGCCTGATGAACTCTCGTAACAATAAATGAGCAAGACTAGTTCTATTGGCTAGATTCACGCCAGCCCTTGCTAGACGATATAAACCAGGCGCTTTTCTGTGCTGTGGCGAAGTAATAAGAACAATAACAGAAATAGTGAGTAAATTAGGGTGGCCGACACTTATGTCCTAACATAACCTCTATGGTGTCTACATGTCTTGTGTATTTTAGGTTTCCTTTTCGTTCAGACGCAGCATAGAGGGACATGTCAGACCCTTCATTTGAGATCCTCAGCGCATCAGGGCTAGGAGTGTTGAATGCCAATGGATTACTAATAATGATGAAGCTTGGCTAGATGTTCACAGAATGTCGCGAGAGAACACTGAGTCCTGATAAGTCCCTGAGACATCTATGTCAGAGTAGAGTTTTCACGCTTCAATACGTCATCTCTTACGACCGATGATTCATTAGTATAACAGCAACACGTTCCCATTTGTGACAAAAGACAATCATCACAAGCACATAATTGAATATGAGAGCTTTCCTTGGAAGCAGTGCATCGAGTGCATGCTATCTACCAAAGCTCACTGGTTTATGCGTGTCATACTATAGTGGCGCATATCCACCAACTAGAAGATATATAACATACAGTCTACTATGTATATATTGTATAGTATAAAAATTATATAAGAGCACGAGAGACAAAAATATTAAACTGATGAGCTAGTAGGGCCTGTTGAGATATCTCAAGTGAACTTTCTAATCATATAGTATTCAAACAAAAATACATTATATAATATAGCGTAATTACAAATTATCGAGAGGTAATATGCACGCTTTTTATTGACTTACGACATCTTAATTTTCTCAGCATGAGACATAACTCCAAATTATTAGATATAGCCTAATATATGGACACGAATAATGATAAAAATCACCGGTCTATAAGTATTTGTCACTAATCTGAGTACTAAGAAGTCATATTTAGATATTTACGCTCAATTACATATGTTCTTCCCACTATTGCGACTACTTAGCACTTTAGTAGCGGCAAAGTTGTTCAACAGTTACAGTCTGAGAGAGTCTTCCTCATACATTCTCCACACAATTGCTGCTCTTCAATCTATACAGCCTAGTACGTACACTTGACTGTAAGATAGATCCTGAGTTCAACGCATACAACAATTTGAGACTTATGCGAGACATGCAGTCTTGCTCGTCTGATCCAACTTATAATTTCACATTAAATTGTGACAATGGTCAAGTACAGTATTGTCGCACTCACGGTAGACAGACTAGAGTGAGCTAGGCTATGTCGAAGTCGTAACTTAGAGGCGCATTAGAGGAAAAATGCACTATGGAAATAAACAAGCAGAAGCTCGAATCCACAATGAAGTCAGCATAAAGACATCGATCTATCGCGTAGTTGCACATAGCTCGAAATGAAAGTTTCAATATATCGAACCAAAATCAGAGTTCGGCCTACATCACGCGAGTGAATTACGGAACTCTGCTCGACGAGCTAGAAACTCTGATTATAGACCAAGACCCAAGGAGAGCTATAATTGAGTGAATGCAACTAATGAGGCCCCAAAGTAGCACTGAGTCCGAGCAATAATGGCCTAACAATGCAATCGAGACTAATTAATTGAATAGCTAGAGCAGACAAAAATTCTACTCAGTGAGCGAACTATAATCATGTCACACTTATAAATATTAGTTTTATTCTTGCGCGTTGCTTCCGACAAAACTACTATTGTGGCGCATGTGTAATTGTGCACGTAAGCCAGGTTGCTTTCGAGCGCTAACAATATCGAGATTCTGTAGAGTTATAGCTTGTTGGTCATGCGCGCGTCAGTCTTGGCGTCATGGCGTCTGGGGCCTGGCTCCTGTCCCTGGTCACTTTTAACGTCCACCTTTCCATTGTTATGCTCTCACTCTCGCTGCTCTTCTGTCTCTGTCTTCTCTCTTCTCCTTCTCTCTCTCTTTCTCTCTTACTCGTAGCAGCAGCTGCAGCTTGTCCTGACTGGCCTTTTGTTTTAGTCAGGTCGTGCGCCATTTTCTAGCAATTTTTACTTTTTAATTGACATTTGTTTGCTTATGTGTTTGTTCTACTCTCCATTTGTGTGAGCCCATGTGTGTGTGTACATATATATATATATATATATGTGTGTGTGCTTATTGGCGAGCACTTTACGACCGGCGGCAGACATTTTTGTAATTATAGCGCAAAATTGATTTGATTTTTGATTTTAATAAGTATTGACAGTATTTTTAATGAATCCACAGTCTGCGCCAAGCCCACACACAGCATCGATCCGCCTATGCATACGTGCTTAAGTGTTTTGTCTGTGCTTAAAATATTTAAATCATTGATTTATTTATGTTACTTCAACTGGTTGAAATTTTATTATTTCTGCTCGCACTCAAATGTCATTTATAATTTAATGCCAATATGGTAGTTTGCTTAAAGGATTTTCAGTGAATCAAATTTGATTTTTATATTTAATTCGATTTGAGGTCACAACGAGTTTAATGCCCTGGCAGCCAGCTGGGTAAGGGGACGCTGACATAAATTTGCAAATCGACAAATATGTCATGCTCAATACAATGCAAAATATGCGTGTGTGTGTGTGTGCGAGTGTGTGTGTAGGTGTGTACATGATGGACAATGTTTGCTTATCGCTCCACAGGCTTCACTCTCCGCACGTGTCTGACGCCTTCGGTTCGAGCAGTAGCAGCAGCAGTTACTAGTACAAACGAATACCCCCAAGTCATACCCAAAAAGCAATCCACATTGCGTAGCCGCACTGTTGGTTGTTGCTGGTGCTCTCTGTGCGCCTAAATGTATGCAAGATAGCATCTGTTTTCGTCGTGTTACCGACTTACACATGTAAGTCACTCATATTGCCATGTCTTGACTCCAGCTGCAAGCGTATGCGTGTGTGTGTGTGTGTGTGTGTGTTTAAGCGCCTACATTCATTACACATGTATGCGTATTAGGCGCAAATATTGCGGCTTTACTTAAACAGCATTAAGTCGAAATTAACATGTCTGAGCAGCAGCCGTGCCTGAGACCCAATAAAGCTCTAAGCCTGCCTCACACTGAGAGACAAGCAGACATTCATATATAGCTAAAGCATTTGCCCAACTATAACGAAAAATTGAGCAAATGTTGTGAGTTGAGCAGGCGGTCTTACCTTTCAATTTCAGCAAAATTCAATCTATCAAATGCAAGTGCAACAAAAAGTAAACTCAAGCCAACAACAAAAACTGCAAGCACTGCAGCAAACAAGACACAACACAAAGCCAACAAAAACAAACAGTTTTATAAATAAATAAAATTTCACGTGCCACACACACATGCAGCTACTATACAAGCGCAGCTGACAGCTGTACTAAATGTGCCAAAAATTTCAACAGCTCAAAACTTCGTCTCAATTTAGCGCTGCGAACTCTTCGTGCTTGAACTCTCAATGTCAGCCAAGCTTTTGCTCTTTGAGTGAGCAAGTCTGAGCAGCAATTGTCGCTCTTTAGTGGTGAGTTTCAGTTTGCCATGAATAAAGAGCAGTTGAGCGTTTAGTTGCTAACTCAAAGTGAGTTTCAGCTGCGAACTCAGTCTACAATTTACTCTTGAGTTTGATTTCTCTTTGAGTCCAACTCAAGTTTCACTCACTCATTGTCTGCGAGTTGCAAAATAAAATGCATGTTCATTTTACTCGTATTTATATTTATATATTTTACTTAATCAGCTTATCGTTTATCTGGTCATATTAGTCATCCAGTGTATCCAATTCACATTTACTCAGCAGCCATTTCCACAGCACATGCATCAATCGAACATCATCACAAATGTAGAGCAGCAAGCTGGCCAATTGCTTGGCTATAAGCTGATTAGCTGCATTTGCTTTCAACATGCACTGTGTCCAACTCATCGCCTGCATCATTATTATTATTATAGAATAACTTGAAAATTATAAACTATTTCGCACGTGTATTGGGGCCTGACACTTTTTCTGTGAATGAGACCAACTGCTAACTGGTCATTTGTATTTATAGTAAGTAGAGTAGCAAATTGCTTTGACCAGAGCTCTCAATGGGCAGCACGGGTAGCTAATCAATTTTAATGAGCAGCTGAGGGGCATAAAAAGCAAATTACTGCAGCCGAGCAATTGTAGTTATGGTTATGACGTCATTTCGTTTACGTTTTTAAAGTTGTAGCTAAAATATTGTTAAATTGACTCACAAGCCTCAATTCAAAGCCGCAGCCACAGCTCGTGCTTAAATATTTACAATTAATTGATTCAAGGCAGTCCCTTTCGTTCTATCTTTTTGTATTGTTATAACGCCGAGAGTGGCTACAAATTTTTAAAATTCCTGCGGTTAGAGCCAGAGCTTCAGAGCTGATAAATTGATACAGATATTATGCATATATACAACTGATGGCTCTGACTGAGCCATTAATAATTCATAAAATACATTTTACAATAAAATTCAATTGATTGTGCAAATATTTTGCTTAACCGCAGAGTGCCAAGTCGAAAGGAAATAAATAAAATATATATGTAAAAGCAAAAAGTGCAAGTAAAACAAAGCAAGTAAGCACACACAGCCAGACACACACACAATTCGCACTTGTTGTTGTATATTGATAAATGCGCTTGCTAGATAAAATATCAACGACTGCAAACGAGCGCAGTTCAATGCACATGCATGAGCATTAATCAAAATATTGGCAATTAAAACGTGCAAATACAATGAAAAACTCACAAGCGAATACTAGTTGCGAAAATATTAAGTATACGCACCACAAGCCATGTTGACACCTACTCAGGCACTCAAGAGGCCACAAAGTGCTTCGTGTGCGCCCAACTAATGCTGCCGGCACTCACTTGAACAATTTTAATTAACCACACAAAATGTACAAATATCCTAGAAGCATCTTCCGAAGAAAAAACAAGCATAAAGCATAACAACTTATAAAAACAATGCGGCAACAAGAACGACTCGTCAGCTGAGTCTGTGAGCCTAGCCTCAGGTAAAATGTATGCAAATGTAAACAGCATGTGTGAGTTTGAGTTTAGGATTGGACTACCCACTCGTATTCGCCTCAAGCGCTACTTATGCCAATGTTTTGTCTCCCTGGCTGCCACAACTTATGATGAGCATGAGCATGAGCATGAGCTGGTTGCCTCGAGTGTGCCTCGCACTTCATTTTGTTACCACCGCCGCAGGTAAACTGTCAGAGCCAAAACACAATTTTGATTGCCTGCCAGGCTGAAACCTGCCACAACTGCCACTTGCCACTTGTTGTCAGTCCGCAGACCAATTGAGCGTGTAACGTAAAAAATTCAGAAGCAACAACAACAACCAAAAATGCGTTGCAGTTGTTTTTGCCACCACGCCTGCCATTAATTCATTTAGTATGCATGACTTATTGCCGCCGACGAGTTGCGGCACTTTGGCTTTTTTGGCAGCAAAATTTAATTAGCGCTAAAATACTTTGGCCAACAACTTATTGCCAGGAGTCGTTGCGTATAAGGATCGTTAACTTTTTAGGGTCACATTACTTACTTTGGCGAAATTCGAGTCAACAACAATAATTCCCGCAGAAAGTTATGAGTTTATTAAACGTGAGTTCTCAAAGTATAAACGATATAAGTCAAAACTTCAAGTATTAAATTGATTAAAATGACGCTTGACTTTTTATGACATCAAATACAAATGCAAATTGGTTTGTCTTAATTGCATAAAATGCTTTTAATGTCGATGATAATTAATTAATTTGCAAAGCAACTTTTTGCAGTCACTTTAATTTGTACTTAAGCAAAACTAAAGCTTGAAATTAATTTATTTTCAACATGTCTCTTGAGACTGATTGGCTTGCTGTGCCATTAATCATTAATCAAACACCTTTTGCATCAAATGTGTCCGATTCGTGACATTTCTTGAGTATGCAAACCTAAAAAAAAAAGGAGGGAAGCTTACGCATTTGCATAAATCGACCATAAAATAGAACCGAAACAGCAACAGCAACCGAAACAGAAGTAATAAAAATAAATCTAGAAAATCTTGCAAAATCTACAAAAATGGGCAAGCACTTCATTTATCAATCTGTGTTAATCTAGCGGCGGCGGTTGCGGACTCAAACGTTAATGATAAATTATGCTGCCACTGGCAACAAAATGAGCAGTTGTTTGGTCCCGCTGCTGGGGCTGGACCACATGTCGTATGATTGACGTATGCGCTAATGCCTGCAAAACTTGCAAACGGCCCCTGTTCTCACAACTATGCAAAGTCCCAGCACAGTATTTATAATATTTGGCAAAAGCCCACACAATGACACCCACTCCTCCCTCCCCAGTATGCATATTAGTTATGCAGGCGGCTGCGTTGATGAGAAAATGCAAATTAGTTGGCAGACAAACTGTCAACTTTGCCACTGCCGCCGCGTCGAGAGTAAATAAAAAACGAGCACAGAAAATAAAAAACTCAACTGCAGTTAATGGCAGCGAGGGATTTTTTGGTGCAGCTGCAGTGGGCGTGAGAGTGATGGGCGTGGCTGCTGCTTCACCTGCGTTTCATCAGTGTCAGCCCAAAAGTATGCAAACATTATTCGCACTTTATAATTAAACAAGTAGCGCAAAAATAGCGCAACAGACAAAGATGCCTTTAAGTCTTCCACCCAAGGAAGACAAGACACCAGGACTGGCAACATTTGCACTGTAATGAACTTTTGCAATAAACTGCGCCGCAATTTTTCGCTGACAAAGTTTTGCCCTTTGCCAACGCCTTACACCCCCAACCCCAACCCAGCGCCTTCTGACAAACTGTAGCGCTTGGGCGAGAAGTGCAGCAGGAACTGCCATTTGGTGTCCTGCTTATTTGTTTTGTTGCGTCTCTCATTTCCGGCTAGCTGCGCATTTTTATTGCACTCCAAAAACTACGAGCAGTGTATGCAAGCAAGTTCAAATGTCAAACTACTTACAAACTTATTGTTAGCAAAAGTGCGCAAGCAGCAAAGCAAGTGCACAACAACAATATGAATGTAAAGAAAAATATAAAAGGTGCGCTGACTAAAGGCAGTGCTGCGCTTTCAGTTTGCCTAAATGAAAAACAGTTTAGCAGCAAGCGCACATGCAAGAACTTTAAAGAGTTCGTATATAGCAACAAAAAAAAAAACAAAAGTACGTATAAATCAAGTATTATTAAATACGATTTTATTTTGGTTTTTTCAAGTGGGGAACCAGGCTAAGTTGTTACTCTAATCCTGTTTCGGAGTTATATAGAGTTTCTTATAATAGTTATATATTTTAATCAGAATGAAATATTTTATATACTTAAAAACAGGACAATTTTAGCTTCATTATCCAAGATTATCTATATTCTGACATCGTTAAATGTATTGCTTATTGTCTAAGACTAAGCTCAAGGCACTCCAATTAGAAGCAGCAGTTAAAGTCAAAAATTTTCAATAAAACTGCAAAAATGATTTGTCAGCCAAGCAGTCTCCTCCAAGTTGGGCATGGGGCTAACCACAACATTTAGCTCAGAGCTGAAAACTGAGCGCTGTGCACGTTACAAGTTTTCACTTAAACTGAAAATCAAAATGTATTTAAATGCATTTGCCAAAGCTTATATACTACAAGTCCAGTACCTTTTGCGCTGGCACAAATAGAACATTGTTGACTTTGCATAATAATTGAGTTTAACAATTTGAAAGAGAGAGAGATGAAGAGAGAGCAGCCAGTTTAGTTGCCTGGATGATTTTTGTTTGCCACACTACTCATGTGTGTGTGTTAAAATTTCTGGCAATTTCCATAGAAGCAGGCTGGGGCTGCTAACCAAACTTGGACAAGGCGCAAACACGTCTCGACTCACGCAACAGCCAGGCCTTTTGGCTTGGGTACAGTACTCTCTGCGGTGACTGTGCAACTAACCCGAATGCTAATTGGGATACGTATGCAACATTAAATGCACTCCAATTAATAAGTCATTGTAACAAGTCGTGCAGTTGCCAATTTCTCAGTGCAGACGTCGAGCAGGTTAATTTAGAACTCCAAGCTATAGTTGCACTACATTAATTTCTCGCTATAATTAAATTCTTTTACAAAATAGTTAGTGCAAGAGTGCAAAACTTTTTCCCAAAATCTGCAAGTGGACTAAACAAAGAGTATGTCCCAAAACATTTATCGCAATGTAAATCAGAGAGCCAGTGTCCACTATGCGTGTGTGGGTGTGTGCAACGCACTTTGTATATGTGTGTGTGTGTGAGTTGTCAACAAAAACATAGAGACGCACTTATGGCAAAATATACGAAATTTGTTGCTGTAGTGCAATTCGAAAAGTGCAGACAACCTGCTGCTGCTGCTGTTGATGCTGTTGTTGGCCTACAAGGATCCTGCTGGACCAGTCCTTGTCTTGTTGTAACTGGTAGCTCTGTATGCTTTTGCTTTTGCCTTTGCGTTTGCTCTCTCTCTCTCTCTCTCTCTCTTTCTGTGCGCCTCACTCAGTGTGTGTTTGCGAACTTTATTAGCAAAATTGTGTTAGTACCGAAATATCCATTAGCCCAATTACGTGTACTTTTGTATCTCTCTATAGCTGGCACAAGAGATAGCTAAGCATGAGACTAAAGTTGGAACACAGCAAGCAGTGGCCGGCTACCATAAACTGATAAACAAAAGTGCAGGCAGGCACTTGGACAAAAGCCCAACAAACTCTCGACGACAGTCAAACCAAACAGTAGACAATAATATTTCGAGCGACAATAATAAATGTAAAACAAGCTAAAGACAATTGCTCAACGAATGTCCAATACGCTGCAACAATAAAACCATAAATTAGTTATTCCACATCATTTATTAGAGTATACAAAGATTTAATATCGAGCTACAATTCAGTTATTTTTGCCAATTGCCGTAATTAAGATCTATGTGCAACGAGTGCATTTGATTATTATTAAGTGCGTGCTGGCTGCCAGCATTTATGTATGTATAAAGGTTGCGGAAATTGAAAATATTTTACAGCCATATCGTTCTGCATTTATTTCAATAGATTGCGCCCCTAAAACCAGAGGGAGAGCCTGTCTGAAACATAAATGCATAATCCTTCGATACTGCATGGAGTTATATACTTGTCAATTTGCGGTTAAGGCTCTTCCCAGTTGCCGGTTGCTTTTAGTTGTGAATTTTGATTTTAAATTGTTTGACTTGCGGCAGCAACTGAAGTTTATTGTTTGGCAAATAATGTGGTTGAAACAGTAGAAGAAATCTCTCAGTTTTTGTTAATAAATAATTGCCCATTAAGCTTCAATATACTTTATACTAAAAGAGACATAATAATAAGCATGGAAAGTATCGTTTAACACAAATAATAAATGAAATAGGAGCTAACACGTAAAAAGACCAAAGTGGAACATATATATATATCTTATGTAATAATATTCACGTATGAATTGTTATTACATGTATATATCGGAGAGTGCATTAAAAGAGTACAGCGTTTGAAATGCGCGCATCGTAATTACACTGTTAGCCTTAGTGAAGTGGGATTCAGCTCGTATGAACTGGGTCCGAGCGTAGCTCCGTAGTGTTACTAGTGCTTTAAAAGACCGAAGTATTATATAATGATAATTATTGACAGTTAACTGAAAACTGCAGATGGCTAACGTGAAGTTGGCCGTAGTGAAGAAATAAAACAGAAAAGTTGTAATGTTGAGTCTAGATGGGAGATCCGGTCTATTTACGCGTCGCACGCGGAACATCAACGGAGACTCGCTAAACTCGCTACACTTCACCAGTAGTCAGTAATAAAGTAAAAAAAAGTGAAAATAACTGTCCATAATAAAGAGAGTCCTCAATAAAGACCGACTCTTTATTGTCCGAACACAACCCCGACATATATTTAAAATAGTTTTGTAGATTTTTTATATTCATTTTTTAATGATATCATCATTAGAAGTATTCAAGGCCGCAAGCTCCAACCCCTGTGCATTGTTTTCATATAAATTATGTAATGAATTAAACTGAAACTCTTGCAGCTTATTGCAGTGAATTTGCATTGAGGTTTCCTTAGAATTTGTCAGACGGCATTTCCCAGAACGCGTTGAGTAGCAAAGCGTAAAATGTTTCACCGCAGTAAACAGAAAAACAAGCTGCAATGAGCTTTTCACACCAATTCCGCTCGACAAAGAAAACAGCAAGCAACAAATAAAATATAAAGTTGTTGGGGCGGGACAAGCGAGGCCTGCAAGGCTACAATGCGCAACGCTTACGCTTATGTATGATGAATAATTTTACACAATTTCCCTTTTATAGCGTTTACAACTCTTGCGTTTTTTGAATCAAGAGCAAACAATGCTGTCCGCGCACTTCTATTTGAGCTCAGCTTGTCCGTAAATAGCGGAAAATTCAATTAAAAAGCTGCAGCCACTAGAAAAATATCGTCGCCATGACGGCGGCCACTGTCCGCTCAGTTCAGTTCTCTCCTAGGCCCTACGGCGACGACAGAGACTCAGTAAATAAGCGCGTACAAGTGAGTGGGCTTAGAGCATGGGGTATAGGTAGTGCTATCATTATTGCTAGCTGACGTCGGCCTAACAGCCAGCTAGCCAGCCGACAAGCCTAACTGCAGCTGCAGCTGTGGCTATAGTTACTTTCTCCCTTCCCACTCTCTCTCTCTCTCTCTCTCTTTCTCTCTCTATTTCTATGACTGTGCAAGCTTCAGTTGAGCAATCACGTGACAGGTTTGTCAGGCTTGTGCTGAAAAACAAACCGAGCCTGCCAAGTTTTCTCTCAGCCCCAACTCAGGCTTAGGCACGTCCACTTCAGCCGCCACCGTTTGTTTCCACAGCTAAAAAATAGTGCAAAATGCTGTCGTGCGTTCGGTCCCGACTCTGCCTTTTGTACAATGATTTTTCATTTGCATTTTTGCAGTTTTGCCTTTCACTGTCTTTTCGCAAGCTGTCTTCGGTCCGGCCTGATTGGCGTTAGAATTACAAAAGATTTGCACCACACATACACACACAAATTGTGGGTGCAAGTGCTGCTTAGTCAATTAATCATGTGGTGACATTAAGACTTTTAAGACTTTAATTAAGACTTTTTGAACTGGCGCTTAATTTGCACCTGAGCTGTGAGGTGAGAGCTGTGAGCTGAGCCAGCTGCTAGGCAATTGCAAGGTTTGAGTAACGAGTACACGCCCAACCACTTCAACCACTTGGCTGACAAGTCGCCGTAACTAGAGTCACTCCAGTCGCTTCAGCTCTCCACTTGAACTAGGCTGTTGGTCTATTTGTTTGTTTTCCCTTACCCCGTCTCTGAAATTTGTGTGACAGACATGCTGTTGCGCTTTTCTTACTTGTAATTGACAGATTTTTCCAGCAGCATAACCGGCAGACAGAAAATGGTAACGACTTGACCAAACCAATCTACTGACGCTGAACTCGAGCTGAAATCTGTGTTCTTTCTTCGTCAGTTACCAATGCCAGGCAAAGCGTAAGCACTGCACAAGACTTGATTAAATACACTAACCAGCGACTGGCTTTTCAGCTATAGGAATGAACATTAAATGAAAAATATCTAAATAATGAATTCATACGACACGTTGGCTTATTACTTTTTTAATATTCTCTAACCTAAGCAGGGGTTTTAGCTATACGAATAAACATTAACAAATTGTAAAACAATTAATTCATACGCCACGTTGGCAGCTAATTTATGCAGTAAAAATGAAAACAGCGCAGCGCATTTGCAATTCGTCAATTCGTTTAGCCTATTTTATTGTTTTTGCCTTTTGTTTGGCTTGGCAGTCGACGGCTGCATTTGATTTGTTAGCTTCGACCGTTGCCTGACTCGATATATGAATATTAATAGACACCCCGGCCTAAGGTCTCCTCTGCTTACTCACACTGATGCAAAGTCTCGACCACGGCTCATGCTTCGATTGAAAAATGAATCGTAGTAATGGCAATATTTATTTTCCATTTTGCCACAACCCACACTTTGATTTCACACGCAAGTCCGACTATTGCTGTCTCTCTCTCGCTCTGGATACTGCTGTGTTTTTCTTGCTGTTTCGACGTCTGGCTTGCGCTGTCTTTTGCTTTGCCAATTTTTCACTTTAGTGCATAAATATTTATTGCAACTCAATTTTGCAGGCAATAGAAATGCCATTTGCACCATTAATTCAATGCAACACCTGCCAGCGACGACTTGGCTCTGACTTTTTCACATTTCTTTCGCTCTTTACTCCCAGCACAAGCAGTTGCAAGTATGAAAATAAAAAAAAAACTTTACATTCAGCTTGGCAAGGGTTCGAAGCTGGGAATTTGAAAAATGAAGTCATCCCAAAAATTTTTGTGTGTTTATAAACATTCCAATAGCTTTATTCGTCATCTAAATTGCACGTCACATGGGTAAAGGGGGCGAGGGTGCTATAGCATGGAACCCAATGTTAACTTTTGGCTTATGGCCAGCGCTGCTGACGTCGCTGCCGTTGCTGTATTCCATTCATGGCCTTTATCGTTTGTGGCAACAGCTGTTGCCTGAATTATGCTAAATTTACGCCGCAGCCACCGTTAAAACGCCACACCCCTCCCCTACCCACCCCACACCCACCTTCACCACATCCACCACACTCTTCACTTTTCAGTCTTTCAGTCTCTGCCTCTGTGCCACGATGGGGTTTCCATTCAGCTTCCATCCCCTTCTCATCGTGATTGCTTTAGCTCCGCCAGTGATTTTGGTTATTTTTAAGTGATTTTTAATAAAGTTGGCTCTCTGGCCATGTAGCAGCCATCATAAAATACACAAAAAATACATATGCATGTATTTAAATAATATCCATCATAACCACAAGTGTGAAGTGCTATGCATGGAGCAAGTTTTCATAGCATTTCTTTTTTTTTTCGGCGTACGTGCTTAACGCTTTTCGTATCGAAAGCGGTCAAATAAAATTTCGAGTCAACGTTTAATTATATTTAATTACTGTGCTAATGTGTGTGTGCAAGTTAATGTGCGTGTTAAGTTTTTGCAATCAGCAGTCAGCGGTCGATTCCATTCATAATGTGGTCAATTTGCAAAGCCACTACATGCATGCCAACAACAACACCAAATGCGATTGGGGGTAGACAAATTAAATGCTCAACTCTAGCGTTTAACTAAATACACACACACACACATGCATACGTAAATAAAAAAAAAGTTTTAGCAATAATAAGCTTCACTTGAACTGTTAATAATTAATCGAGCATAAAAACAGCAGTTGACAATAGCCAAGCCGTTTTATTTTTATTTTAGTTATTAGTAGTCAGTCTAGACTCAAAATTAATTGAAGATTAAAAGGCAAGTCAGCATTTTTATGAATATTATTGGCAAAACATTTAAAAGTTTCAAGTGCCTTTACCTCATTCATTTTATTGACTGGTGTAAATTAAACTGAATATATTAATAGAAAATACAAAATTCTTAAGTCCATACACAATTCTTAAGCCTATATTGATTCTGTTTAACCAATTTAATTTTTTGAAATTAAATTTAGATATAATTGTGTATAATTAATTAATTAGCTTTTCATAATTTTATTTTAAGCAATTGAATCTTAAAACATTTGTTCATTACTAATTTAGTTATGAACTTATTTTGAAGTTTTCCTTATTTAGTACTTTACTTTTGCTCAGTCTCAGCAAGCACTTGAGCTGACAAAAACCCTTTGCTTATCCTTGTTAATTCTTTTATAGTTTTTGGACATTTTTTATTCTATAAAACTCTATAATATTTTCAAAACAAAATTTCTCAAGTAGTTTCATTTTTATTGTATTGAAGTGTAACACTTATTGTTGCTCCCATCTGAAGCACCAATGAATTAACATTGAAGCACTTTACTGCCTATTTAGCTTCAGCTGAACACAAAATGTTTGTCGAGCTAGAAGATAAGATAAGATATATAATGAGATATATTATATGATACTCTATCGGTACCCAAGATGCTTAGAAGTAGTTGTGGAGAGATATAAATTTATAGCACGACTTACACTAAGGGTGCAACTCTCATTTAAGGGGTTGGTTGTACTGAAATCAACCCCTGCAATGAAAGTGGCAGCTTTAGTACACATGCTGCTATAAATTTATATTGTACTAAAACCAACCCCTTGAATATAAGAAGCGTTGTCTTATAAATCATAAGTATAATACATATTATTGTTATACTTATACTGCTCTTATAACATACAATATAAGCTATAAAATAATTGTTATACAATTGTTATATTTATAAACAACCTATAACAGTATAAAAGTTAATGCCTTTGTAAGGATTATTATAACAGACTCGCCGCTTAACTTTTATAATAATTTGTGTCCAAGAATGTAGCATACATTTATCATATGACAGCATCTTGTATACTTTTATACACAACACTAATATATTGGCATAAAATAAAATCCACGAAATTCCACAAAATTTGGAAGAGCTTTTAAGTTATTTTCCGTTGTATATCATCTTTATGGTATTTTTATGGATAGCTTTCGATTTTTTTTGCAACTCTTATACACCGAAGTCTGTACTAAGTCACGAACTTAAGTAGCAATATTTATTATGAAATAAACAATGGTTCCATTGAGACTTATGTAAAATGTAATACAGCTAAACATGTATTTAATTACAATATCAATAAACTGCTGCAAATTTAGTTTAGATTTAAATTTAATATTTCCACAATTTTGTCGCTAACTTGTTTATTTAGCCGTAATGAAATTAAATCAATGTCTAACAATTAAAAAAAACTGTAAAGTTTACCGACAAATGCATTTAAGCAAATCGCTCTACAAAAAAAGTGCGAATAAACAAAATATGTCTGACTTTTAAAATGCGCACAAATTTAATTTAAAAACTGCAGAAGTGGCACACACAAGGCAAATAAACCTCAATCAATTGAGCACAGACAAATAAGCCCCGGATACGAGTACAGCAACAACAAAAACAACAACAGCAACAAAAAGAAAAATGTTGAAACAAAAAATGTAGAAATATATAACTGAGTGGCAACTATAAAAATTCCACCCACACAAAAAGGAAACCAAATGTTGAATACACACTAAAATTGTTTTCCAAAAAAGGCCAGTTAAAATATATAGTTGTTCACTAAATCTAAAATGCAAGGCTTTAAAAAAGGAGCTTTAAACAGTGACGTATACGTAATATGCTTTAGTAAAAGCTATTTATAGCTTAAATGTGTACGTCTATTTTAATAAATTTCTTTTAGCTTTATGTACAGCTAAAGCTAAACGATATTTTACGCTTAAATAAACAGGCCGCTGGTATATAACAACAACAGCAACTAAAAGAAGAAAATATGTTTTTTCTTTACTTGTTGTTGTTGTTGTGTTTGCTGTGTGCAACATTGAAGCAAGGTATTTGAAAGCCGCAACAGTTTTCTGGCTACTAAAGCCTGGCTAAGGAAAAATGATGCAATGGGCGGGGGCGTAAGGGGGGCTTGAGTACATGAAGGCCAGGCAAGCAAATCTGCACAAAATTCAACGTAAATGAAATGTGTTTGCGTGCCGCAGCTGCAGACGTGTTGAGTGTGTGTGTGTGTGTGTATATGTGGGGGTGTGGGTATATGTTAGTGTGTCAACTGCAAAAACCGCACGTGCACATATACGTAAACATTGAACTGTGTATGTGTGTGTGTACTCAGATTCATGCAAGGCACATGCCAAAGCTTGCACAGCAGCGATGCGTAACTGAAAAGATGAAACGAATAATATGTTTAGCACGAAATTTAGATATGCTAACAACTATACAATACAATGTTAATAGTAACAATTAATCATTTATGAAAAAATGTATCTATGAATTTATTCGCTTAGCTCAATTCTCAGTCAAAGAAATTGTTGTTACCAACTTGTTCGTATTTTAGCCATACCCTCTTAGCTTTGCCTTATAGAAAAATGTCACATGCAACAATTTCCTGAGCGCATTTTAAAGACGCCTTTTATGCGCCGCCATTTTGTGAGTAAGTGCCAACGAGTGCAGCTGTATGCGTGTGTATTTTATTTGCCTTGCGTGTAATGTTGCCAAACACACACAGACACACACACGCACACGTACACACGAAGAGTTAACTTCAAAGTGTGCTATGATGTTGCGCCTATGCGCCTGCTGTGCTTCAACTTCAACCAATGCGCGCACACATATTCAAGGATTATGAAAACAAGTCAATGACAAAGACACGCGCTCGCTGTATAGGAGTTGCAAAGCACTGAGGGCTGCGTGACGCTTGTGCGCTGAGTTGCAAATTAAATGAACGCTAAAAAGCCAAAAATGAGTGCATGACGACTGCAATTTGCAATGCACTTGACATCTCAGGCAATGCGTGTAAGCAGCCAAAAGTGCCGCAGCTGTATCTGTATCTCACATATGCGTACGTGTAGCATGTGCTCAGTGCGTAAATATTCCAGCAGCTCTGCCTTAAAAAGCGCTTTGAGCATGTGCGATTATAACTTGGTCTCTGAGCTGGCTTTATGCAAAGATAAAAAAGCAAGCGAAACATAATTATGCTCATAAGCATAAGCTTTGGCTTATTAACAAAGCAATTTAATGATTAACTAGGTCAATGGAGCAAGACTTAAATTTAAATGTGCTGCCCATTAAATTAAAGCTGAGGCACAATCAAGACACATATTCAATTATCAAAACAAAAGCTCAGCTAATTAGGCTTAATAGCATTTATGCCCTATGGCAGCTATTAAGCCTAATGACTCAAACTATCCCGCGGCCATATGCGCTAAGTGCAATTGCTACTGTATAAAGAAATATAAAAATGCATAGCATACATAAATAAAAACTGTTGGGGCTGAAGCTATAAAGCAAAAGCTCGCATGGTATGAGTGTCAGACACTTCGTTGCGCTCACATCACGTATACGTTGCGTAAGCTGTGCCTCCCAGTAGCGAAGACAAAAGCCGAAAAACTACAATGAAACCGAAAACAGGAAACTAAAGTTTACATAGTGATTGTCATAAATGTAACTACTCCACTACTCTGTCGTCTGCACAGGCTAATGTGCGCCACATACGATTGTCGACATTGTAATGCCACCAGCAGTGCTCCCAATAGACTCACATGGCTGCCAGGCAGGCAGGCAGTCAGGCAGGTAAAACGCTTTGCCCAAGCCTCCTGCCTCGAAAGTGACAGTGAAACTGTTTTTTGCGCCATAGTGCACACGTCCGTGTAATTATAAAGCAAAGCTTGGGCAAAAAGTTACACAAACAAATGTCGGGGGTGTGGAATACACAAACTCTCACAAGCATACAAAGTACCCTTCAGTATTTCAGCAATTGTTGTTGTTCTCATCAATGATAAAAGCATGCAATGAATTAGTTAGTTTAAGCAAAGACTATAGAATATTAGACTATATATATTCTATAGTCTTTCATTTAAGTAATGCAAATCCATTTCATTTAAGCATTTGAATTCCAGCCGATTGTTTTCGAATACGATGCTGGTGAATTTATTAGTGATTGGTAATTCCTTCCTTCCCATATAACAAAACTAGTTACCGGTAAACAGTGAAGTTACTAGAAGCTCATCAGTGGCTGTATTGGAGGGATACATTCACACTCACACCAGCGACAGTTAACACAAGAATAGAAGCCGAGATTTGAAAGTAGACATGCTACTGTTGGACATGTTGCTTTCTGAGTGTTTTTTGTTAGACTTACACGTGTTGTCAGATTTTCTAGTTTAAACATGAACTATGCTTACTTTATTGCAATTTAATGTTTAAATCAAATATAATATTCTACTAATCTGTTATGTAACGCAGCTAATATTTCACTTTTAGTGGCAGAGTAATAAAACTGACATCCAAGCGTCTTGTGAACGCATTCAAATGGCGGCCATAAAACTTCAATGCAATCAGAGCGACAAACTGTGTGAGTTGGTTTTGTAGACAAAGCAACAGCAGTTCCAATGATGACAAAGCACTTGCACAAGTGCTTGGTCGATGCCTGTATGGGATGATAGGTTGGATGGGGGGATAAGGTTTATCCTTCTTGCACACGGAAAGCAATTAAATTCAAATAAATTAACTTAATTGTCACAGATTAACCTCGTATAACGGATTTTATGTGACTCTGCCTGCGATTGCGATTACATTGAATTCTCCCTTGTGGAGCTAAAGCTGACGACGTGTCCTGCTTTCACTTCCGCTGCCATATTAGTCGCACTACTACGTTGTTAGTTAACCATCAAGTGCTCTTGGTGAGTTCGTTTGTGCTTCGAGTTTGAGTTTAGTTGCGCTTTGGCTTTTAATTTTTAGCGCTTGTTATTAAATACGTTTTTATTTTTTTCTTTCAACTCACTGAAAACTGCTGCTGCTGCCAGTGCGTGTGCAAATTTAGGTTAGTCCCAACCCATTCATGTGGTTTCATGGGTGTAGAAAAGTAGCTGCATGGGGGTCACCTATCAAAATGTAAGTAAAAACTTTAATATTTAGTGCTAATATTAATAGGCTGCTACCTCCTCTAAACTACCTGGCGGCTACGCCCATGTCCGCCCTACTATGCGTGCTTCGGTTACGTTAGTTAACCGTTCAACGATTTCAGTTTGTGTTCTTGGCATGCCGCAGCTACTGAAACCAATTCATATAAATAAAGAAAATCGCATCCAACTTTATTTACACAGACGAACAGGACGATTCATTTGCGTTGCAAACTTTTTGTCCCAAAGTTCACCTCAGATTAAATTTTCCGTTCGCATAACAAGACGCTACTTATACAATTACAATATTCTTAGCGATTTCGAAACTCAGAATGTCCCACTATGTTTTTACTCCGTGAATCTCTGCATAAATTAAATTAATATTTTTTGCTGTAAATCAAATCATGCACAAATATGCAAATTTAAATACAAATGCAAGTTTGCCACTTAAACGAACATGCGAAAGCATTTGCTGCAACATGCGCACTTGAGGGATTAATTGATGGCATGCAAGTCAAAATAAATAACAAGCTTGCACAGCTTAAAATACTTAAAGTACTTTTTAAAAAGCACAACTAGCTTGTAGTATAAAGATGTAATCTGTAATGGGCAGAAAAATACCAATGCAATAAATAATATACATATAATAATAATAAATATATTCATGTCTGACTCTTGGAAATACTAACACACGTCTTACATTTAAAGCTAGCATTCTGAGTATATAGAATAGACTGAAATCATATGATATATTAAGTATAACATATTAAGTATCCACAGCATTCTCAACAAAAAATTCAAGATTCAAATAATACGTGGTTTGTCAATTTCTAACTCATCTAAGAACAAAAGAAGTTCCAATTTACGAGTGTTCACTCTACTATAGTATTTCAAAAATCAATAACAGATGCATTTGAAGACAAAATAAACGCCCTCTAGCAGTTTTTTCATCAACCCTTAAATATATAAAGCTTTGCAAGCTTCTTGACAGTTTGTTGAAGCTTTGAAGAAGCACAATACAGTTGGTGTAAAAATTAACTGCAAGCAAAAAAGCTCTTAAACCAACGCTAGTGACGAATTCAGTTACGTTTTGAAATAAATAAACATAAATGAAAAATAATACCAAGTAAAATCAATCAAATCAACCAACAAATGCTGCAGCTATAATTGTTTAATTGAAAGTGTGCAGACTTAATTAAATTCAACAATTATTGCAAGCCAAAATAAGTTGAGTACGAACAACAGTTGAACAGACTCTAGTTAAAGTAAACATAAGTCAGTTGGGAAATCAACGACAAAAGTTGTTTCAAGTTAGTTAGTCAACTAAGTTTAATTTAATTTTAACTAGTTTCATTTTCATTTTGCTTGCTGCACACGATTCAATTTCAATTAGTTTTAAATTTCTTTTTTTATTTACTTTAACACAGAAAATGCATTGCTAAATGCATTGTTTTATTTAAGCGTAAAGAGCGACATAGCCAAAGTGACTTTGTGGCGCTTCCTTGAACCACATTTATGTGCAAAAACAAAAACAATCATAAAATGCTCAACTGTAAGACTCGAATACATATATAAAGGTAAACGCAGCGTTAGAAAAATAACCAAGGCAAGTGGAAAGTGAAAAGGACAATTGCAGCAAAAAGTTTCTTAGAATTATTGTTGTGCCACTAAAACTGTTTTCACTTGCGCGTTGGTGTGTGTGTATGTGTGTGTGTGCGTGTGAGGGAAGTTCAAGGTCGTGATTTTAAAATAATAAAAGGTAACCGCTTGAGCTGACGCGCGTTTAAGTGAAACCTCAATTAGTGCGGCTGGCGCCAGCAAAGGATAACGCAATGTTCTTGATGTCATTAACCTCTCCGGCTGGGCTGGCATTCATCAAGCGTATGCTGAGTGCGAATAATAAATGTGATTAGCGGCCGCGTCTAATAAGTGTCAGTTTCAGCCAGCAGCTTAGATAAAATTGGCAGCAGCCACAAGCAACTCAAAAAAGCTTTAACACTTGCCCACTAATGAGAGCAGACAGTTGGCTTTAAGTTAAAGCCTTTGCTTTGGTATTAGGAATTGCTTTGGCTTGACTTTCAGCGTATTATATTTTTTAAATATTTACAGCTAATTTCTTAGCACTGCTTAGCCAAAATTTCAATGCCAAGCACTTCACTTGTCTCAACTGCCTTTCAATCAGCATAATGTGAGCGCAAGCTGAAAGGTTTCAAGTTTGCCAAGTGTCTTGCTGATTATTCGTTCTACCTATTGGGCGGTGCATTGACATCCTGTGGCTCCTTTATGTCCATATTATTAACCCGAAATGTATGCATTAAGTTTTTATATGTGTGTGTGTGCTTGCTCGCATGTATTTTCATTACCAACACGCGTGCAATTATGAATACTTTATGCACTCCGCCTCCACTGAGATGAAGCTGCAGAGACAGCCGGAGCACAATAGCCTGCCAGGAGCAGGCAGACAGGAAGCGTAGCTCCTTGGTACAGGCTCTGCCTTGGCGTTCAGCAAACAAACGTTAAATACGGGTTGGGAAAATAAAACAAAACGCCGACGGGCGTGGAAATGGCGGGCGACGTGCAAGAAATTATTACAAGTAACATTTATTTTTATTAAAGCCCATGCAGGACACCTCTCTTGCCAGGACACCCACAGACAAATACACCCAGGTACGTATCGTTCGTGCTTTGGCACGTCATACAAAGTGATCTCATAATCATCCAGTGTGCGTTTGGCTTTGACTTGGCGGCATTGCCAAAGCGCCGAAACAAGCAGCATAATTTCTATAAAAGGCTCCACCCACACTTTGGCTTCGTGCTCTGGCATGGGTGCAACTTTTAGCTTCAGCACAAAAAGGAAATTGTTGTTGTTAAGTTTAAGCGCGTGTCTGTGTGCAGATTAAATGTTTGTCGTACGCCAGAGCAGCAGGCACAAGGCCCAGCCAGCCAGGCAGCCAACCATCCAGGCAGGCAGGCTTAGGCAAATGGCAGAAAAACTTGGTAAAGGAGCAGGCAGGCTTGGATGTCAGTTTATTACGGTTTATTAGCGAAAGTAGCGGCAGTTCTTTTCATGTAAGCATTGTCGTCTTCTTAGCCAAGCTAAAGTCAACCACTGTTATCCTTTCTCTCCCACTCTCTTTCACTCTTTATTTGAGGCTGATAAATGTCATTGGCTAAGGCTCGAGCGAGCTGCCAATATGTTCTGTATATATCATAAGCCTAAGCTGTTGAGAATGCAGCTTTTAAAGCCAGGTGTGCTACATTATGGTCAGAGATGTTAGAGAATACATTCAGTAGTGAATGAATCGATTGAATTAGTTGGATTCAAAACACAATAAAAATTCAAATTGAACTAGAATTAACTCAGCACCAAAATAATTGCATACAAATGATTTCAGAATGCATTTTAAATTCTCTAGATGCTAAATTCAAAATGAATTCAATTCCAAAATGATTTAAATTCGTTTACATCTCTGAATTATGATTTAACTTTAGTTCGATTGAATTCAAAATGAATTCAATTCCAAAATGATTTAAATTCGTTTACATCTCTGAATTATGATTTAACTTTAGTTCGATTTAAATATTTTGCTTACTTTTTGCAACTTTAAATTGATTATAAGTCCACAATAATTGATTGTCAATTAAAAATCATAATATACCAAAACTTTATGCTTTGCATTACAATAAAGCCGCAAAACTTTGTTCATACTATTTTTATTTTTACAGTTGCTACACACACAATGGAATTACAACTTTAGAGGCAAACTCTAGACTCTCAATAATTGGCAACATTCTGGCAGACAGAGAGGATATTATAACAGTGCTGCTTGTTGGTAAAGAGCTTAAGTAATCAGAAGTCGATTAAAAGGCAAACTGGCGCATGCCACAAAAACTTGCCAACAAGTCGAAGAACAACATTTGAGGCGCATTGCAAATGCAAAAGGATTCAAAACTAATGCCCAGCAAGGAATGCTAAACAGTAACTGCAGCTGCTACTTTGTTCGTTTCGTTTCGTTGTCTGGGCAAAGTTAACTTCATATAAAATGCAGAATGCAAAAATGCGGGCAATTAAAAAAAAAACGCTTACACACACACACAGACAGAAACAAAGTGCAAACAAGCTGTGCGCCACGCCAAGAAAAATGAAAAGCCACCGTTGACAGTTGGCAGCAGGAAGGTGAACACAATGACCGCAAAACTGCCGCGGGAGATGCAACAATTAGCCACGACCCACCGCCCACTTGTCGACCTCAAACGACCCAACCATGTTGAAATATATCCACACACATCTGAATATGTAAGCATATGCCTGGACCATGACAAATGACATGGTTTGTTTATGGCAAAGTGAAAATATTTGTTAAAATATTTTTAGTCAAAAATGCCTTTAAATTGCCTGAAGTCGATGTCTCATAAAATTGATTCCTTTTCGGCCAAAGCTTTTATCACAAATACGTAAACCAATCAAATAAATAGACAAACAAACCTGAACACCACACACAAAAATCAACTTTGCTGCACAACAAAAGCAAATGACATCTACCAAATAGCCAAAATAACCGAAAGGCAAATTGTTGAGATACAGCGAGAGCAACAGGATAGCCCCCAACACCCCAAGCGCTATGGCTAGAGCAACAAACACAGCTTGACTTTTGGCAAATAGCACACACACACACACACACTGAGGGGCTGGCCGCAACATCAAAGCTTGTTTATTGAGCTGACGCCACTGTGGGTCAACCTCAACTTTATCAATTAAAATTTCGCTGCATATCAAGACAAATACGCATTGATAGCCAAAGCTAAAAACAAATTATTTTTCACTCGCATTAGCAGAGCTGTCCAAATTCACAGCATTAAATTGATGAATGTCATTCACCTCGAGTGTGGCACTCTTGTTGTGTGGCTGCCACTCTGACATGTGTGGGTGGCCCACACACGCGGAGCGACATCATTAAAATGCAAAACACAAATCGCATCCATGACAGTGAAGCTGCCAAAGCGAGCAATTTACAATCTGCAAACCTTTCCCACACTCAGCCATAGAAATATGCGCACATGTTTGTCTGTAAAGACAGATTTTATGCATAGCCTGTCTCAAGTGCAGAAATTACCAATTTAAAAGAGAAATAAAAATCGAATAAGATGTTTAGAAAACTACTTGTGTAAAAAAATAAAGTCAAGCTCAACTGCAATGAAAATAATCCAATGAAATAGACAGAGCGGAAGCTACATTATTCTTAATCGAACTGAAGACTATTTGGGAGGCAGAAAGGGACGCTATTCTATTGTTCACTATATAGGTAGAACAGAAATTTTAACTGAGAGTGGCTCAAAAAGATTTAAGTTCCACTCTCAAAATACTTTAAGCACTTATCAAGTCGCACTCTTTCCGTCTGTCTCCATGAGCAACCAGAACTTAGAGACTAAAAGACATAGAGCAACTAAATATTGGTATGTTAGAAGCACGCTTATATACATTTTTAAATATACAACCACAAAATTATTAAAACTGAACAGAAAATAATTTTAATTTGCTTTACCAAAAGTTCTTTTCTTCTATTTTTTCCACTCCCCACTAGTTGCATCTGTGGTTAGCTGCTCTCACGCACAGATTTGTAAGATGTGCACTCAAATATTTATGCTCTAATCACATAATGACAAATGTAGTATTGACTAAAAGTCCGCATTAGCTGTAAACGGGGCCCTATCTCAATGCTTTCATATGTGATTAACGCAAACAATAAACAAACTGACAAGCGGTAAACGAACGAATCGAACGTTGACGCCCTTTCGAGTGGTCAGAGCACGACATCTACATGGACTGGGTCACTCGCTCGCTCTTTGACCCGTTTAATTTATGCGGGCTACACACACAGCCACAGCCACAGCAAGAGCCAAAGCTACAGCTACAGCTACAGCTGGAGTGGCTTAGAGGCGTCGGCGACTGTTAG
This sequence comes from Drosophila busckii, assembly GCF_011750605.1. Lineage (NCBI taxonomy): Eukaryota > Metazoa > Arthropoda > Insecta > Diptera > Drosophilidae > Drosophila > Drosophila busckii. The sequence goes on from NC_046604.1 coordinate 7,032,919, forward strand.
TCGATAATACATAATACCAAAGACGATTACACTAATGGTGATTGGCTTTGTGTGCTGTACTAGGGCACAGTCAGAGAGGGAGCGAGGGTAGTGGGGTGGTTAAATTGCTGCCTATTTAACGGTGGCAACTTTTGCCTAACTGTTGATCATCAGCCAAGTTTGTCTGGTGCGTCTCTGACAAAGGAGAATTGACGTCAATGATGTGGATGCTGCTCCCGCGATGTTTTTTGGCTACTTTGAGGCGAAACTACTTATAAAGTCGTGACAAAGTCATTGACTGTTTGCGGCTCACTTGGCCATTTGCATAGAAATGCAATTTTCGGCCAACTCACGAGACCAAAGCAAACATTCTCGCGTAAGTCGACGACGCCAAGTTTCTTTTCGCTGCACATAATTTTCGGCTTAGAAAGTTATTGGGCGGAGGGCCAGCAGCCAAGCCAAAATCGATTTTGGCTTCTTAAGCCGAACAGAGAACGCAAGACCATTTAACAGTTTATCCCCAGCCAGCTAACGGCTATTGGCCAATAGTTGGAATAGCGACAGCTTGTTTAATCATAAATTCCATAATCTAAGCCACCAAGACAATTTGAGGCGCTTACGAGCTCGCACAATTGGAACATATTTTTCAATCTAACTTAAGCGAATATATATAGAGAATAAAACTTATGGAAGGAAGGTATATGTTGGATGAGGATTAATTGCCTCCTAATTGGAATATCTCATCAATATCGAACAAGCGAAGTATCAATTAGTTTTACTACTACTAAATTTACATTACTGAGAAGAGTCATAAGATAAAGAAATATACATATAGTTGAAACATATAAGTGGTCAAGTTGTGTTTTTATACTGAGACACCAAGAGAGTCTTGTGCAAAAGTTAATGTCAGTCAACAGTCAAAGCTAAATTAAGCTTGTCATAAATATATTTACATTTATCCTTATGAAATTATATTTACATATATCCTTATACTGTTTTTGCTAAAATATTTAAATATCGGTATTTTTCTTTGATTACTTCTTTTCATAGTTTTTTAATTACATAGCAATTGTAGAAACAAATGGAGTCAGCCAATAATTTAAATTATATTTATGCTTGCCGCTCACCTCTGGTGATCTCAAAGAGAGTCCCTCCCGAATACTTACAAAGAATACGTCAAATAATTTGTTTATACATTGTAATTCTAGCCCAAATAAAAATTAAATTATACACAAAGTTGAGTAAATTGTATAAATGAAAGTCAATATCGCAGATCAACAATTATTCTCTCTATTTTTGTGACCATGACCCGTAAAGCACTAAAATTCATCTGCTCAGTGTCCCATGGGGCATGAGGCAAATAGCTGTCAAGCTGACAGTTGTCAAATTGTACAGTTTTGTGTGAGTTTAAATGTCTCTATTCCTTTTTTGCTGCTCTTGCTGCTGTTGCTGTTGCAGTTGCAGTTGCATAGATAATCAAGATACGCCATTAACAACTGCACAGTAACCGCGCTGCATGCGGGCAGTTCGAGCTCGAGCGTAATCGCTTCTGCAACAATGTGTGACAAATCCAGGCAACAAATGTCCAAAACTCTGTGAAAACTGTCACAGAATCACGTTACAGCTGTTGGTCGTCGATGCGATTGAAAGCGACGCGCGCTGGCATGGCTACAATGCATTCATTATTTCCACTACGTTACGCGCTATGCAAAAACCCCAACGGACACGGCCAGAGCCAAAACCTGTGGAGATACCAAACAGCAACCAAACAATTTTGGTTTTTAAATTTTTCGCAGGCATAAAAGTTTACCCCATTGACGCGACATTTGACTTTTAGCAGGCACTGTGCCTCGCGGGCGTTAAAACTTTGCCAGTCAGCTCAGTCAACGACCCACCACCCACCCACATAGCCACATTGAATTTGCCACTTTGACACAATGAGGGCAAAGCAAAGTAGCGATTTTTAGCAATTGAATTTTTAATAATTGCAAAAAGCGAAAAAAGATCCTTTTGCATAGCAAAGCCTGACAATTTGCTTCATTTTGTTGACAGCAATGGAAAGTTGCATAGAATTTTATTTTCCACAATATTTTTTATTGTATTTTTATTCAATCTTTTAAATATTGTTTATTTTTAAATATCTAAAATGTTTTATTTTATCTCTATATTCTAAAAATTGTTAATCTTTAATATAGCATGTATTAATAATTATAAGTATCCAAAATATTTTATAATTCGATTTAAAATATTTAAAATTTCGATTTAAAAAAAATATATAAAAAACATATCTATAGTATGTATTATTTTGTTTTTAATATATTTAATATATTTATATTTTTTTTCACACTACCTTAAATAATGTTTAACAAATACTTAACGGTTCAGTTAAGCTGCAGCTCGTTTAATGCGTAGTAGTAGTTGCTTGCCACGCCCTCAACGCCCTCAGAGCTGCAGTCATACACACCACAAGGTCGACGGTACATAGCTTAATGACATCGTTTTGTATTTCACTTTGTCGGCAAAAGCAATAAATTCACTTCGTACAAAATGCCGCCGCCTGTTGTGCGACTGCAACCTGACGCATTTTTTCTCGACCCCTTGCACAGGAGCAATGCAAAAGCCAGAGCAACGGTTATTCAGTTGAACTAACGTCGGAGCATAGAAATGTTCTTTCGTGATAAAAGTCTGAGCCAATAATGCATATGGCGAATGGATAAAGCTGATTGTTGGTTTGATTTGCTTTGAATTATGCTGGATTTTGAGAATGGTATTTTCTTTTGAAATCTAAATTTAAAGAACAGTGCTTTAAGCGTAAGCCTGACAAGTTTTTACATACATATGGCTAAGGCAGACAATCAATATGTTTCGCTCTTGGGTTGTTGCAAGTCGAGGCTTTGATTTACGAGATTTATTGGAGGCTATCAGTAGCTGCTTTGTTCTTGCCGCTTGTCAGCCATTAAAGTTGATTGCGAGACCTTAGGCTACACGACTGAGACTAAGCTGAGGCTATATCATAATTTAAGTCTGCATAAAACTTAAGCGACAGCTTAAATTTTAAATGAGCTTGTCATTTTCATCAGCCACTGACTGTCAGCTGCAATTGCACAAATTAATGTTAAAACGTTCAGGCTTCGACACTTTTATTGAAAGTGTCTGCTACACACACAGAGAGAAAAAGAGAGAGAGAGAGAGCGAGAGAGAGAGAGAGAGAGGGCGCAGATTTTCACATGAGCGCTTTGTAGTTGACAGTCAGACAGTTTGAATAAACTTTTAGCTCAAAGCTTAAACTGAAGCTTCTTTTATTTGCTGTGTGCATAACCTTTAAACAGCTTAAGTCTTTTTAAATATTTTATGATGCACTTGATTGTCAACGTGCTAAGAAAGCAACGCAAAAAATTGCAAAATCGTATTAAAAATTCAATGCTTTGCTTCAGCAAATAATTCAAACAAAATGTCAAGTCAAGCTACAAAATGAATAATTGGCATGGGCATGGAACTGGGACTGGGTTTTAACTCATATTATTGTTGTTGGGTAGCGTTGATTGACCCTTTTCTAATTGCTTTGCAGCAATTAGCGTTGGGCTTGTAAGCTTGCGAAGTTTAGGCCACTGGGCAGCTGGCCAAAATGTTTGAGGCTTTCAGTTAAAACGAAGTTTCAATGGTCCTAATGACAAAAAGATGTTGCGCTTATAGCATGTGTGGGTGCAAAACAAAAGAAATCTAAAGTTAAAGTCGCTGCTTTAAGTGCTGAACATGTTGCCAGGTAATTGATAATTTCTTTTGTTATTAACATATTGCTTTGGACACACGTTGAGTTGCCACAACTAAGTAGCTTACTTTACGTCTAATGCCAGCAATTTTCACATGCCGCACACACACGTAAATTCAAAGCACGTACGCTTAAAGCGGAGCAAGAAAAACAGAGAAAAAGCGTGTAAAAATAATCGACTTCTTGCTGTTATTTTTTTTGTTATACGAAGGTCGCTGCTCCTGTCATTTTGTGAGCCGGCAGTGTAAACAAGACGGCTATATGAATATAAGAATAAGCTGGAGTAGGTTGTGGGTGGGTGGTGGCTGAAAAGTCAAGTGAGTGGCGCGTCTGTGTGTTATTCAGAGCTTGGCCTGGGTCACACATCATTATAAGAGAACAAAGGGCTGGCAAACTAAATTGCACTTTAAGCAGTCATTAAACATGAAGCATATGCGGCGTATACGTAATGTCGCCTTTCTTGCACTATGTGTTAATTACTTATTTATGTCGCACACACACACACTCATATATAGACTCGTTGCATTGCAAGCCAGAGGCAAGTTGCTCAAGTGGGAAGCACTCAGCCGTAGTTTTGTACGTCGTTCAATGCTTGAGGTTTTTGGGCAATTGAAAGTTTTGCCAGTTTACCAGTTTGGCAGTCTAGAATTATCGTGTCTTGGCAATTTTACCTGCTGCATAAATAGCCAAAGATCTGATGCACCTCAAGCACTAAATTCAATCAGTTGCCAATTGACCGTGTAATGCGGCCTTTCAACGCTCTTCAGCTTCAAGCTCTACAGCAGCTACGTGAGCATTTTACACAAGTGGTCGGCCACACACAGTTTGGAGCATGCAACCAAATTCATGATATTTTTACCTCTGTCAAAGGTATAAGTAAGCTTTTAAATTTTTGCTGCATTCAGTTCAGTTCTTTATTACATTAGGCTCATCTCTCTCAATTCGATCAACTGCACTTTTAGTCAGCAGCAATATTTGCGTCTCGAGCACACAGTCAAGAACAAAAGCAACAGCAGCTGCTGCAACTGATGCAAATTGCAAGCCTGTGAACTCAGCGGAATGCCTGCGAAAAACTGTGAAAATCAAACCGGCAATATAGCGACTTAATACCTTAATGGACGCGACTGATATAAAGCTGCCATTCAGTGGCCATTCAATCATGCAATTAACATTAATTATGATATTCGTTTCGTTTTCGCTTCTTTCGTTGGCCACATGTGCAGAGCAATGTCCCCTTATTTAACACATTTCCTTTTCGCGCACGTGAAAGAATCTCAAGGGCATTTACTGCTTTGCATGTTCATCAGCCTGACCTCGGCAAGCTTAGACTCTCGATTAAGATTGAAGAAAGAATTTCAAATAAATGTAATTTAGCATATTTGTTCAGAGGATTGGTAGACGTGCTGAAATTTATAAATTGTAGTATATAATTTATATAGATTCATACGTCATAAATAATAAATACATAAGATGCTGACACTAGAGCAATTTAAAAATAAATACTTTTCATCACAAAGCAAAACTAATCGAACTATAATCTAACTCGAATGTAAATCAAATCTATGATAATATAGAAAATATATTGAAATTTAAAAATTTAATATTTATTTTAATTTTATTTAATTTTAATGAAAAGTGTAATTAGTTTCAACATCCAATTTCAATTCATCACAATTTATTTAATAAATCTCAATGCATATTCACGTACTTTAACTTAACCACAACATTCACTTAACATTGAGTTAATAAAAAAATTTCGGTCGCTGCTGCTATTGCTGCCACTTCAGTCGAAGCTGCCACTTATATTGCCATAAATTACGTTATGCATTTAATTACATGCATATGCCAAATCAAGCTGATATAAGCTGCATTCCATACAAATATTTTCACAGAGGAAAACCTCAATGCTTTCACTCGCATAATTGATGATAAATATGTATATAGTTATTATAGTTGACAAAAATGCTTTCATTCAGTCCAGTTTTTTATTTTTTATTAAAATACAAAGCAGCTATTTAAAAATTGATAAATTGTTAACAAACGAAATTCTAAATTATTGATTTTTTCAGACTGCATTTTTGTCAAGTGTAGTGGCATGCAAATATTTTTTACGCCATTCCATTTTGTTGCATTTTCTAAAGCTTTCCGCATCATTTTTTTTAATTCTTTTTATGTTGTGTGTGTGCTTCATTTAACTTTGTGTGTGACGCGTTTTTGGTTTGTTAGCTTCAAAGTCAATTAGTCTAATTAATTTGACTGCACGCGACCCGAACTGCCTGACTGACTGTGTTCCCATTTATCAGCAAATGTAAAAGGCAATCCTATATAGACTAGCATATATTTTTTTGTAAAAGCCGCATACTCTTGCAGTAGACTCTTCAGTGCGACAGATATGTAAAAAAAAAAAAAAGCAGCCAGAGCAACAGATTTTTATCAAATGCCGCAACTACTCAAATAAACGACAGTGCGTATACGCCATGTGTGTGTGTGTTTGTATCTTGAGAAACTGTATATTTTGGAGTGGTTTACTCGCTTTACTGCCTCTTCAGGTAGCACTTACTTTGAGCCACTGTCAGCCCAACTACCAATAAGTGGATTAGCTTTTAAGTCGACTGGCTTATGGCTGCGAGTAGAGGCTGCAATGCGAGCGTGGCATACAACACACCGCATGTGGTAAATAAGCCAAAGCAGCAGCACAAGCAGCAGCAGCAGCTGTGACAAGCTTTTAATGGCCAGAAACAAAAGTTGTTCATTGCTGTGGGGTTGCTACTTGTTAAGCCCCTTTTAAGCGTCAACTGTGTCGCGCGGCTAATGTGTGTTTTATTGGATTTATTGTTTCACGCCAACTTGGTGTGAAAAGGTATGGCGTCTTGCACGCATACAAAAAAAAAAAAAAAAAAAAAAAATATTATATATAAGTTAGATACCATAATATATATATATATAGCAGTACAATTGCAGCTTCTTATTTCCTTATTAAGCCAAACAGCAGACAGGAAGGCAGACAGACTGTTGGACACTCTGTCGCTTGGGCAGTAGAAAGTTGGACAACTGTGTCTGCAATTAAATTGTTTCCTGTTTGGGCTGTGGCTGTCTGATTTGATTAATAAATTATGCAAATTTAACGAAGTTCACTGAATCTCTGTTGTTCATATGCTAAAGAGGGTGACAAAGTTATCGAGTCTAGAGCTTGAAGTTGAATGAGACTGGGGTTGCCTCATTGCTTAAGATTCTAATAAGGAAATTGAGTTATTGCAGTACTTTATAAAAATTTTTAAAAATGTTAAAGGGCTCTACAGAAAAAGCCGAAGTTAAATTTCTTAGTATTATACAATTTTGATAATGATGATGAAGAACAAGCTCTGGAATATTAGCATAAATATTTTTTTTTATTTATTTATGAACAGTCGACGGTAAAAGTAAATGATGAGTTGTTCTAAATATAAAATTGTAATAACATTACCTTGCCCCAGTGTATACCCCTCCTCCCTTTAAATAATAATGTGGCTACACTCTAGGGAAATGCTTAAAAATAAAGACGCCCCACAAAAAAACAAATCATTGAAAAAACTGTCTGTATTAATTCAATACTCAAAAGAAAAAAATGAGCTCAACTACTTAACTTAACGTGAGCATAACTCAAGCCTTTTGTTCAGTTTCCATATAATATTTATATATGCGACAAAACAGCCATAGGTTCTCTCTTTTATTTGCTTGCACTTCAACACACTTTAAGTTGAATGCTCGCCAAAGAACGCTACGTTGAGTAAAAAGAAATGCCACAAAAATTAAACAACTTAAAAATTTGATAATTTGTCTTGTCATTAAGCGACTATGATTTGGTTTTGCGACTTGGCGTCTTGGCTCAGTTCGCATTTTGGGGCAGCAACATCTCGAGTTGCATGCAGCAGCAGCGACAGTTGCTGTGACTCGTAAATTTTGATGGCGGCAACGAGCCGCCGTAGCTTGCCTATTGCCTTGATATGCTGCCAAGTAGCCAGTCATTGGCTTTGACTATAGAGCTTTGGCTTAGCCTGTTTTTTTTCTGGGGTTTTGGCTTAACAATTCACAGATTTACTGCGAAGAAGCGAAACCAAGCGTGCGCCTCATACAATTTATGCATGTCGGAGCGGAGATTTGAACTTTTGCGCTGGTCTCTTTGGCGCCGAGAGAGACGCCAATGACGCAATGCTGCTGAGCTTAAGTTCCTAAGGACTGCAACAAATATCGATTGAGTTCGCTTGCCAGTGTGTTTGGTGAGTTAATTAAATTCGACTCATGATTGAGGGCTATCAAGCATACAGCAGCAGCTTGTTGATTTATGCGTAATATGCACTCATAATTCAGTAGCCAAGGCCACGGGGCGCATGAGTGTTTTCCATCGTTTTAAATGCGCCAATGAACTGAGCAGAGAGCTTAAATTATGCAAGTTAATTTGCAGCTGCCTCAAAATGATGACAAGAAATTCTGCACACAGAGTACGAGGCGGGTCCGGGTCCTGCTTGCTAGTCCTCTGGCTAACAAGAGTTATTTGCCGCAGACCGGAAGTGAAGTCGACATAAATTGTGGCGGGAATCTGACGCCTTTGCCAACCCCCGCCCGCCCGGCTATGCAGCTAGCTAACTCTACCAGCAACAGCTTAGCTTAGCTTTGGCATCTGAACTCTAGTTTATTTAATACAAGCCCACAGCAGAGCGTGGGCGTGGCAACTAGGCGGTGGCAGCCTCGACTGCATTTTCCTGCAGGAATTGAGATTGTTTGCTGTCGACAACTCAAAAATGTTTGTTTGCCTTTACGTCCCTCTCATACCCTGTAAGTATAATAAATGAATTTAATAAAAAAAAAAACCAAATGTAAATTAACTCAATTATATACAAGTAAAGATTTGATTAATGAATATTTTAGTTTTGTTAAGTTCTTGTCTAGGGTACACTATGCCGATCAAGTCGCTATTGAATGCCGCTCGTTGTGGCTTCAATAGATTAACGCAATTTATTTGCCAGTTACAGTATGTGCTCGCTATATATGTATATAAAGTTATAGCGTGGAAAGATAAAGTAAGGCAGCTATGTTAAAAATGTTTTATATTAAAAAGAGCAACATTTGATTTAAGATTTTTTTACATAATCTTCTCGTTGTCGGAAGTAGTTATGTTTAAGTAAAATATTACAATATAAATTTGTATTTTATTTTCTAATGCAATTTGCATTCTATACTACAAAAAACTTGAATTAATTTAATATTGCTTTGCTTGCGTTTATTAAAATTTGCAGTCATTAAATTTACACCTAAATCAGTTTCTTGCCCACTGTGTACACGCGCCTTGGCAGTCCCCACATATTTTCACATCAAACAACCGCAAGCCCATGCTGACGCACATAAATACGTTTAGCTCTGGATGTAACAATAAACAAAACTATGGAGCCGCAGCTTTAGCCCGAGAAACTAAACATGCTATAGCTATAAATCGATTTGGCAGGTGCGAGCGCCTCAGGCATCCTAACTTAGCAAAGCTAACAATATAATTAATTTTTCATAAGCCAAAAGTTACAGCGCTTCCTTGAATTGAATCGAACAAGCTAAAGCAACACATGAATCTGAGTTTTCTACGCATAAACCAAGTTATATCAAAGCTTGCGGTCTGGCATTCGTTTCATTCACAGCTACAGTTACAGTTGAGGTGGCAACAGCTAGAGAGCTCAGGTGGGCCTGCATGAGAGCGACTTGATTTCCCCAGGTGCCTAAATGTGTAGACCGCATGCCACATGCCACATGCCACATGCAACTGCCACACATTTGGTATATTCATATTTACTGCCGCTGACCATTTGTGTGTTCCGTAGTAGGACCCGCATGCTTAGTAGCAACTCCCACACGTTGGCAACTTCCTTTGCTGGATAAAATGCCTACTGGTTAGCAAAGAAACAACAGCAGCAGATGCTACAGTTGGTTGCTGTTTTTGATGCCGCCTTCTTAAAGAACTTTTTCAAATGAAAAAATAGTTAACCGCCAGTAAGCGCATAAAATATTGACGCAATCAACTTTTATATACACTTTGACTTTGACAAGCGTCGTTTTCGCTATTGTCTGTATCAAAAATTTACATTAAAATTTTCGTTCACAGTAAAGAGCATAATGAATCTTATATCTTAATTATCTACATTTTTTACCCGGATTGCGGGGGAAGAGACAGGAAATTCATATAAATTAAATATTAGTGTTCTGTGGACAGTACAGGAGCACTTATTTACCAAATTTTGTTGCTCTAACCGTTATAGTCTTTTAGTTGTAGTTGCTCATACAGACATACAGACAGACGAACATGGCTACATCGGCTCAGCTAATCATGAACATATACACTTTATAAGGTATGCCACGCCTTCTTCTCCCTATTACAACTTCAACTAATGTCAAAGCGTACAAAAACAGCAAATCGCCTTAGCCATGATGTATAGAGAGCCGCCGCTGTCTGCAGCCACACGCTGCACTCTCTACTCGAAATTCACCTTTACATTTTTAATTAAATTGCCTCGGCAAGACATACAAAAATTTTGCGCTTTGTAGACTTTGCGGTAAATTTACTATGTAATTTCCGGCGCTGCCAGGCCACACTTGAATTTTAATAGAAGACACAAGACAAGAGGGGAGAGCAGCCATTAAGTCATAACTTATGGCTACATGCAACGCGTTGCAGTCTCTGGCGCCATTTTGTGGGGCAGACTTTAAAAATAATAAAGCCAAATAAGCGTGGCCCAACTGAATTATACATGATGGAAAATCTGGCAAGCGACTCCGCTTGTTAGAGTGAGAGAAAGTGAGCGAGAGAGAGAATGCTTGCTGCTCTCAACAAGTTACAAATCTTTTGTCTACGTGCCCAACAGTCTCAGCCAGCTACACCGACTTGCCTCATTCTTATGTTTGTCGCGTAGATCTGATCAATGACCTACGTGCTGCTGCTGCTGCTGCTGCTGCTGGCAGCGACTTCTTGCTATTGAGCCGTGCCATTAGCTTTCAATAGGGCCCTGGCCTTGAGGGCTAACGAGTGAAAGGCAAGAGAGTTGCTGAATTTCAACTGACGGAAATTGTGGTAAATTGATTGCACTAAATGGCAAATATCATGCGCCAAATTGGCTGTGACAATGAGCAGAAGCAGCTAGCAAGGCTATTGAAGTAGACCGCAGCCATTCCTCCATTGTAAGCACTTGTATCTACGCCCGTGGCGTGTGTTGCGGCGCTAACAAGCAGCTGCTGGCTGGCTGGATGGCTGGCTGGTAACGCACTTGCAGCTAGACATGCTTTATATGTCAGTCTCAAGTGCCGCAGCCAGACGACAAGCCACGGCGCTGGGATATGACGACAACATTCGACTGACAGCACCTTTATTGCTGCTCTTGTTGTTGTTGTTGTCGCACAATCCTTGCTGCTATTAAAGCCAGCATATATTCTCTGAGCGCCTGTCAGCAATGCTTCAATATGCAAAAAAAAAAAACTTTTGCTGTCGACAGCTATTGGCTGTGCCCCAAACTAAAAACTACAGAAATTAATACCAAAATGTCATTTTGCTTTTGGACGGACGACGAGAAAGTCAAAATGCTTCTGCCGAACGAAGATTGATACGAGTTGTGTGTCGAGAGCTTTGTCCAGTTTTGAATGCAATTCGCCCGCCCGCAGGCCAATTAATCAATGTACGAGAAAATATTTCTCATTCTCTGCAATTGATTAATTGACTTTACTGCCAAATGCAATTAGTGGTTTATAAATTACTTAAGCAAAGTTGCGCACAGTAATCAAAGCCACTTGAACTTAAATATATCCATAAGGAATTTCCAGCAAGGCGCTCAATTGTCGCACAAAAAAGGAATAATATTCTCAAATATAGATCCTATTGATATTTTTATACAAACTTTGCATTAAAAGTAAATTAATTTATTTTACAAAGTATTCGTAAATTAAATAATGCATAATAAGATAAAATATCAACGCCAGCTTTGCTGTTTAGTCAAAGCGACCTTTAGTTATTTCTTACTACCTGCCTGAGATAAGGACCACGTGCTTTCTCTCTTTTTTCCCACGCTCGGCAGCGCTGATTGCGCACTCACGAAAAACTTCGTTGCATTAGTATGTGTAAGCTTCGACATTAGCTGAGCGACACTGCTTAGCGTGGGCGAGTTGAATTGAGAGAGCTCAATTGAAAGAGAGAGAGCAAAGCAGAGCTCAAGCTGTTTGCATATCACGTGACGACTCATTGAAGACTTTTTTCATTGGCTCAGCTGCGCTGCCTTATTGCTTATCACGTGATCACTGACTACCGAATTTTTCCATCGTCTGCTGCTGCTTCAATAATGCAAATGCTAACAATAAATATGTAGACTATTTGAAATGCTCATGCACATGAATTTGGCACAAGCTGAAGATAACAAGAGTAGTGAATGAAAGTAATCGTAATTAATATTAAAAAAAAACTTGTTTAAGTGTCAGCAGCATTGTAGACTTGTCTTTTTATTGAATTTGTACCCTAAATAAACATGACAAATGCAAGCGCTCTCTATTAATTAAAAGGCACTCTGGGCGACAATCAAAGTCAAGCCAAGACGAGCTAATCAATTGCATAAGTTTTGAATGGAATATATTTGGGGTTCAGAATGTAAGTCCATCAGTTGTTGGTCACCTTGGCGATAACTCAACTCTTGTATGCATAGAATACTTTGCTTTGTGTTCTTGCTGCTGTTGCGGTTGTTGTAGTTGGGCTGGCGGCAACTGTTTTTTGTTAAGCATTCGCTTTTTGGCTTGTCAAGTGCTTTGCCAGTTTTTGATTCGAGCCTGCTTCGAGTGGATTTATTGTTTCGACTGGGGCAAATACAAATACACACAAACTCTTTGCCGTCAGGCACAATATGCAGCCTGTGTGTTAACAATGGTCGTCAATGTTGCCTTGCGCTCACTTCAACTTCGATGGGTCGCCCCTGTTTGTTATTTGTTATTGTTGCGATTAATGTGCTGCTGACACGGCCAAATGCCTATGGAATGTACGAGAAAACTGAGACTGCCGGTGCCAGTGCAAGTGCTTCGTCAATAAATTGAAACAATTTTGTGGCACATTGTGTGGCAATCCTTTTGTCTTTAAGTCGCTCGCCTGCTAGTCTGTCTTTCACTCATGGTGGCAAAGAATAAACTTTTGCATATTGAACGCTTCTGACTTTGTTTGCAGACTGTTCTATATTGTCTCATGCTGTTGCATTTGGGAAAAAGCTAAGCGCACGCTGCTTTAATCTTTCAACTTTACTGCAAAAATATATATATCCAAGTACTACTTAATTGTTAACTAATTGTTGAATTAGTTCAAAAGCGAAAGTGAAGCTTGTCAACTTGGCGTGTCAACCTGAGCGTTGAATGAAAGTCGCGTGAGTCGCGTGCGCTTAAGTGAGAAAAATGACAGTAGACACTGCCGCTGGGATTTTATGGCTTTCTCTCACTCACTCATTCACTCTCTGTCTCTTTCTCTCACTGACCCAGACGCTAGACTAACATGCAATGTGGCAGAAAGTGACCGACAAAACACTTTGCTCGCCCACAACAACAACAACAATTTTGTAGTTTCGTCAGTGGTTTAAGTGCATCATAAAAAAAAAACAGGTGAGGAAAAAACTATTTCTAAGTTCTGAGCTAAATGCAACTTGAACTTGTTATGCAATTAAGCATTTTTTTAGTTATTTATTATGCGCATTTGATCGCAGACCAAGCAGGCGCCATTTAATCTATATAAATTATCAGCTAAAGTGTTTTCATTCGATAGAACGCTTTTAAAAGACCGCTGAATTACTTAAAATAAATAAAAATAATAAAATAAATAACAATATACAACATAATGTAAAACATTTGGCATAGATATAAAGCTGAGGTGTCATTTTCATCATTTGAGCATTATTAATGACCAAGTTTTAATATATAAAAAAATATATTTATATTTATATAAGACTTAAAAGGAATTAGTATAATACATAGCGTTAAGCAAGCATTTGGCATAGATATAAGGCTAAGTTAAATTATAATTGTAAAATTATCAATTTTAATTTACTTTTAAATTAAACTTTAAATTTAAAGTGCAATTGCTATCGCTATATAGTATAAATTAGAAAAAGAAAGCGCCATAAAATAACTATGTTGATAATAATTCACACACTTTGAGAAAATGTGTGTTTATATCTAATAAATAAACAAATTGGAAATAGCACATAAAATAGCAACAAAAAAATATTTGATTTCATTGCTCTTTTAAAATTGAAATAACAATCATTGCTTAATTTAACAATAAAAATAACTTAAAGATACGTCTCATTGTCAGCCACATGGCCCGCAGGCGTTTGCTATAATCTGAACATTTTATGGTATTTAACACCTATACACACACACACACACATGTACGTCTATGTATGACTGTGTGTGCGTATTATTAAAAAGTTACTCGGAAAGCGCTTGAAACAAAACTTTTTCACAATTTCCATCCATAAAGCGCAAGGTTTTATACAAAATAACGGCAACTCACCACTAAAAAGAACCAAACGCAGCAAAAATATTCACGCCACTTTGATAAACATTTCCGGGCAATAAATACATAGTTGCATTTTACAACTTTATTATAGAGACCACACAGGCAACAAAAGACCCAACAAGAACAACAAAAAATTATGTATAATAAACCAAAAATTAAAATAAAATACCAAAAGCAGCACAAGGGCCAAAGAGCGGCGTATGCGCAATTTTTAACTTCGCTTTATGACTTTACTTGCGTTTTCATTTTTTTATGGATGCTGGCAGACAGACTTCTTGATAACAATTTGTTGTTGTTGTTGTTGTTGTTCGCACTACTTTCACCTTGTGAACAAAACAGCAATTGGCGGTGGCGTTGGCGCCGTTTTAACGTTAGAGCTATTATCATAAATATTTTTGAACTGGGCTGGGCGACTGTCTGCTCGCCAATTAGAATGGGCAATTAAAAATTTGCAGTCACGTGTTAATAATGTCGCGACTTGCAATTGAGACAAGCAGACACACACACCTGGACAGCTGCTTGGAAAGTTTACCCTTTGTCTTCGATACAGTGACAGGCTAATGGCAGGCGGACCGCCCACCACCCACCAATTGGCAGCTAAGCGCCATTATCGACGGCAAAGTTTGCCTGGTGGCCTAATTAGACTTGAAGTGTTCTAAGGGCAGGGCAACCTGACATTTCTACTATGACGTTACGTTATTTATTTAAAATGCAACCCACTTGCAGTTTGTGAGCTACGTGAGTTGCCTGTTGACACTGAAAACCTTTTTTATGCGTATATTTTAATTTTAATTTGAGTTGCAGCAACTGGCATTTCCTTTTCACATATGCAACGTATACTAGTAGTGAGTGCTCACATTAATTACACACACATATGCGCATCTGTTTGCCACAAGGACATGAGCTGAAAAAATGAAGAATTGAAAGACATGGCAGGACAAAAGTGTAGGTATCTCTAAAACCTGCTGCTGCTTCAACCAATACCAATACCAACTATCACACACAGCTGAGCCAAAGTCAAAAATGTTGCAACAGCGACAACAACTCTCTATGTGCGGCTGGCAACGAGTGTTGCATATACAAAAGTAAAAGTAGTTCTCAAGTGCTGCACACACTTCCTTGCAATGCGACAAAGTGTTAAAACACAAAAACAACAGCGCAGCATAACTACAAGCAAAAAATAAAAGAAAAAAACACAGCTAAGAAACAATGTGTAGATACAAAAGAAAAAAAGGGAACGCTGCTGCTGCTCTGGGACTCTGCACGATATTGAGCTGCTTTTGAAAAGCTGAGATAGAAGTAAGTATATACAAATGTACATTCATACAATCCGGAGCACCAAAATAGAAACAAACATTAAATTCGTAAAGAAAAAACAAAGCATCGAATTCCATCAACAACAATTTATTAATTCAGGTTATGGATTTCAAAGATATGTAATAATTAATCTAATTTTTTATTTAATTTCAACTTTGATTAGTCAACGGTAATAGAAAATGATTACATAATTTTTTTAAGCTGTAATGTTTTTATTTTGAAATTAAAATAAATATTCAAAGATATATTTAAATATATTTACACCACCCAATGCAAAAGTTTTGCAATTTTTTACATGGAAAATTGCATTTAAAATTTCAATTTGCTTGTCCCTATTCAATTGCCTGGGAGTGTAGATATGTAAATACATGGTAGCCAAAAGAGTTTCTGTGCATAAAAGCATAAATTAAAGCAAATAAAAACATAGCAATATTTCGTGTTATAAAAATAAAAACATTTCAACTGAAAATCATGAACAACAAGTGTAAATTTCAATTAAATTAAATTTTTTGTGATGCATCATTTTATTTATTTAGCTGCTGCAAAAGTAAGTTAAGCAATTATTTCATTTAATGTATATAGCAAACGTAAATTAATTAACAGCTGTACTAGAGTATGCACATATTTTTTATACATCTATATGCGCTAGAGCTATCTTTGTGGCAAGGACATAACTTGCCCGTCAACATAGATTGTGGCATGTAAGTTTGCTGCTGCTGCTCAGCCACTTGCAGTCGACAAATGTCATGCTTACACACACAGAGACAGGCAGAGCTGAAGCACGCACATACACACACACACACACACATATGCAACTACTTATAAACAGCAGCTTGATGCTTCAGTATTCATATAAATCTTTGAATGGAGCCGCTTCAAGACCAAAAAGAGAACACACACAGACTAAAGCTCAAGCTTTGCTCAGTGACGTCCATTTATAGAGCTAAAGCTGTTAGAACTTAACGGTATTTTATAGTTGAATGGCCGCGATTCATCTCCATCTACATATCACAACGATCTGGCAAGACAGCTACTTAGACTTGGTAAATGTGAATTGGCCAAGGGAACAACAAAATACAATATACAGCGACAACAACAAACAGCAGCAAATGCTAAACGGCTCTCAAGTGAATCGCGACAAACAAGTGGAGCAAGTAAAAAGTGCAACTGCAACCAGCAGCAGCAGCAACTTGGCAACAATTTCATATGCATTTATATCCTCAAGCAGTTCGGCTGGCTGGCAAAATCCAAAATCTGACCATTGGCATCACAGTGTAGCGTTCAGCAAAGTTTTTCAATTAAATTTGTTTAGAATTTAACTTTGCTGCTGCTGCCGGCGCGACAACTTCAAGCTTCAAGTGTAGCTGCTACTATGTTGCATAGTTGCAAGTTAAATGTAAAATGTTGCTCATTATATAGTAAAGCATAAAAATTGATTTTTATATGCAATTAAATTTCAATATTTTGATTTATTTAATGCAAGCTGCTAACTACGCTTCTAATTAAAAGATATTTAGCTCTACATGAGTTCAGCCATCTTTGATTTAAGCTTTAACCCAGTCCCAAGTATTGAAAAATAATAATTTTAAAATAATAAAAAAATATTGCATTACATTTAGCTATTTACTACCGACTATCTATAGCTCTCTAGCACAAATACTGCTCACACTTAATCCTTAACTTGTTGTCTCTGCTTGTTTGTCTGTTTCCACTTTCAATTAGCTGCTCTATATACGGATATGTTTGTTTACGCTCTGTTCTCCATATTTGCCTATCTCATCTGCTCTCTCTATCTCTCTCTCTGTCTCTGTTTGCTAACATGGCATAGTCGATTGTCTTCTCCTGGCGTTAAATTGTCCTGCATACGGCAATAATAAATTACACACACACACACACTCACACACGCACACGTGTCATTAAGCTTTGCAATTGATTTTTCATTTTACACAATGTTTATATAGATTAATATGGTTAACAATTCGTACATTGACCGCATTTAAAAAATTATAATTACTAAATAGATTAAAGGTAATGCAATTAAAATGCATATGCTACAATTCGATGGAGCAAATTAAGTGCCAACAATATATACATATGTATATATTTATCAATTTTTCCAATCTGTTACTTATTTAATTAAGCACTTACATTATACCAATCAAAATTCCACATAATTTCAAATAAAGTTTAAATGCACTATATATAAAAAATTAAAGTGAATTTCGTTGAAATCAGCTTTAATTTCTTTGCATTGACAATTTTCAATTCCAAGTGCAGATAGTTTTATTTCTTTCTCCTCCCATTGACAAATCAATATTCATAACACAATTTGCAGCGCCTCAAACACTTCCGGCGGGCGAGGCAACAAATTAGGCAATGTGGCATCAAAAAATTAACAATGACTAATGCCTTAAACACTCAACGCCATAAAGTTGATTGCGCAACAATTTGAGCAGCAACAACAAGGATAACAAGGGGCCATACAGCAACCAAGAAATTACAAACAAAATGCAAAAGGACAGTAACGCGCGGCGCCGCAAAAAGTTGCAAGTGAAAAATACGCAGCTAAAGAAAAGGAAAGCGAAAGAACTTTATGCTAATTTCACTTTTCTCGAACGACGCATAACCCAAATGTGTTTTTTTTTTTTTTTTAAGCTTTTCGTTTTTCTTCTTGTTGTTGTTGCTACTCGACTTTCTCAGTGGCAAATAAATGGCGCCAGGACAACAACCTGTCAGGGGACAGACGGGAAGACAGGAGCTTGGAGTTTTGCAAGAAGCTTGTTGTTTGAGCAAAAATGATAATTTTTGGAGCAGTGAAGGCCACACGCCCATGTAGTAAACCAACAACAAACGTTGCCAGTGGGGCTAGGAAAAAATATAAATAAAGCCAGTCAGTATTCAGTTAGCATTCGGGCTAAAAAATTAGCTGGCCAGAGCTAGGAAAATTAAGTACGAGTATGAATTGCTAATTAAAGGGGAGCGCGTGCGTTGTTGCGCGCACCTAAAACAAATGCGGCTAATTAACATGTTTTGTACTATTTTGACAGAACCTTTGTCCCCTCCCCCTCCCACTCCCTTTCCCATCTGTCAGCGTCAACTCCAGCTTAAGACGTGGACAATCTTCCAGTTGTAATCCCAAGCAGCTTGTTCAAAATCAGCCATGTGGATAGTTGCATATTTTCTGCACCAACTTTCAAAAATTAATAATGTTAGTATTAATATTTCATATTAAAGGTAAATTTTAAATTTGCTTCAATAATATTTATTGATAATTAATTAAGTATAAGTAGAATATTAAAATATCATTACCATTTAATATTTGTCGTAAAATTACAAACGCAAGTATTGTTCCACAATAATTGTTTTTATAATTTATGTATCAGCTGTTAAATTGCTATCATTTTTTTATGTGTTATAAATTAAGACAAATAAAACAATAATTTGCTAAAAATTAAAGCATTTTATAATTAATTATCAACATTTTTGTTAAATATTTTTATCTCATTGCTGCAAAACCAATCAACAGCTACCAGAAACTGTTAAAAACTGAGCGTAATGTTAAAAACGGAGGGGAAACAGAGCAAGACTAGCAGAAAATGTTAAAGTCTGTGCGGTTTGTTCTTTAAAATTGAGCACTGTTAAAAAGTGAGCACTGTTGTTAACAAGCACTCAACGCTTTTATGTTAAAAACTGAGTGACTTTGAGGAAACTGAGCAGCAAATGTTAATAACGAAGCTCTGTAGTTTGAATGCAACGGATAACAGTTTAGGAGTGACTTGGAAAATATCCCACTTGGATATATTGTTGCCAAATACTTGCATAGAATTGAATTCATTTGAAGTTACATTATGTTAAATACATAAAAGCAGTTTTATTTTTCTTCATATTAATTTTATTTAATTTACTCTAATTAGCAGAGACCGCAAATAATTATTATAAGTTCAAAAAAAATTGAAGCCCAAGAAAGCCTCGGAGGAAAGTGGGAAACGTACGCATAACTTATTTTTTTACGGCATATTCGAAAACAAGATTTACTTTTTTTTGTGTTAAAATTATTTTTAATTATGAAAATTGATTTAACTAATAAATATTAAAAATAATGGCTATTTTTCAATTATTAAATAAAAATTACGCCATAACTTTTATTTCCAATTTTTTAATATATCCATACCAAACTACCCGTAACTGGGTAGTTATGCGTTATATGACATTTCTGACATATTAGCAAACAAAAAAATTTAAAAATCGTCTGATCTTGATTTTAAAATTTTTTTACTTTAATATATAGCTATACCTGGTCAGGGTACGGACTATTCTGTGAAAAAAAATTTTTTTTTATTAATTAGTAATTGAGTATCTGTATATTTATTGACTATAATACACTTTAATACATAAAAATAAAGTTTAACTTTAAAAAATTCTAAATGTTGATGAAATTCCGTCATTAAAATTAAAACAAAAGTTAGCTCGAAGTCCTCTGCAAAAATGTAAATTGCTCAGGTTGTGCGGATTTGTGGACATTAACACTAAGACTCTTAAATCACAATTAATTGCTCAACGACATGCAATTGGACGCACATTAATGGACCTTAATTGACGCTTTGAATGTCTACGCAAATTTTATATTATATTATATTTCTTTCCAAAAAATTACTTTCAAAAGCATTTGTTAATTTCACAAAACATTAATAGAAAACTTACAGATACAAAATACTTATATAACCAAACATAGTACAAGCCCGTAGAATTTATATCCATTAAAAATTTTTGTATTAAAAATGTTTAATGTATTAAATGTCTAAGCCGGATCGGTATGCCCAGAATCGGCAACTTGGGCCGCGAAAAAAAATTCCAAAGGGAGGGGTTTTTTTGCTTACGGATGAAATCACTTTCTCTAGTAAGGGAAAGTGCGCTCGAATGATTGTGTTTATGGTAGTCACTATGTCGATTAATCAGGAGGAGCCAGTAGTTAGGTTAGGTTATTCAGTCTTCGCCGAAAGTCATAGACTCCTTCGATTCGTTGAGTGTGCTCAAACCTTGTATCCAGGAGATATCAAGCTTGAATCGGGAAAGATTTTATTGCCGTCATAACTGATGGCAATAGTTCAAATTTATCAAATTTATTTATTGTACTTCGTACAATTGGAGATTTATACTTCCATGGATAATCTGACTTGAACTCATCTGAATGAAGTTACATACATATATAAAAGCAGTTTTATTTTTCTTCATAATTTAATATTGGAGCGCAATTAGCTTTTTACGGGCACACAGGTGCTAGGTGTTAGAACTTAGGCGCTATGACACTGGGCGTTATAACATGCACCCGCTGCTCGCCACTCGAAGACCCGCTTTTGAAAAAATCCTTTCGGATTCGGCAATTTGGACCAATAAACGCATCTCGGAATAATTTTGCTGCAATTAATCAACTAAAGAGATATTAATCTAAGAATTGCTTATTGGGCTTATTTATATATCACCTTCTAATATTCCAAAGGGCATTCAATTTCAGTATTCATCTACTGGAAATGTCGAAATGGTCAAAAATTATCGTAGCGATGGACTATCACTATAGTCTAAAAACAATCATTGGTAATGACCAGGGCGCCACCATCGATATTATCGACATTTTTACAGCTCTACTCTAATTAACTAAGTATATCTATGAGGCCTAAGATTTTCACAAGCTGCGACTAAACCGCAAACGTTGGGTGTGCTTAATATTATTCTTATACTATTAAAAAAAAAATATATATATATATTATATTTTATATTATATAGGCAGGCATTGAAATATAAATCAAAAAGGGTGACCTAATTTAATAAAATGTACGAAGTAACTGCAAACGGTGAGCCATTTTGGAATGATCCCGAAGTTTTGCTAACAGTCTTAGTGGCTGTATTGATTGCTGATAATTTGTGGAGCATATTCTTAATGTTAAGGGAGGTAAACTAAGCTAGTGACAGCATAACTGATATTTTAACTACATATTGGCTTACAGATTCGTGTCGTATATGCTGTGCAACAAGTTCCGGGGGAGCTGCGTCCCTACTTACCACAAACTTTATTTGAGACTATGCGGGCCAATAAGCTGCATAGATGCTGGTTCACTCTAGTCAATAGATTGTGCGTTGTGGTTATTTTGGGTAGCTTGGAACTCTACCTTGGATTGTATCCATTCATTTGGAAACTATCGTTGATGTGTGCGATTTGGAAGTGGATGGAGCACGAAGTTGTCATTTCCATCGTATTTGTTATTTTGCTTAGCACATATTATTACGATTAAGTCTCTGCCGGGGGCTATTTACGATCGTTGGTGCATACCCAGCTATGATTAAGCGACCCAATATCCCTTGGAAATATCGCATATTGCGTGTTTTTCTGGATACCCTTTTGTCGTTATTTCTAATGACTGTCTTTGTTACAATTGTTGTATTCGTGGTGATCGCATTGGGAAAATACTCCTTTTTAGGACTTTACGGATTAGCTTTAATTGCGATGTTATTAGTTATATTACTATTACCGATTCTAATTGATCCATTTTTGGGCAACCGTGTACCGTTACAAAATGCAGCATTGAAAAGAGATCTGGAGCGTCTAACGGAATCAGTGGGATTTCCATTCGATCAAGTCCACATCATACAGGTTCATGACTCCTCAGGTGGCAGCAATGCATTCTTCTTTGGCAGCTGTTGCCTCAAGCGTATTGTCATATTCGATACGCTTTTGCTAAATCGAGGACTTGCCAATACATCTGAGCTTCGACCGGAAGAGGTCGGAAAGGGATTATGCGATCCTCTAGTGGTGGCTGTGGTGGGTCACGAACTGGGTCACTGGGCTCATGGTCATTTCTACAAAGCTATAATTATGTTAAAGGTTCATCTGTTCGTAACTTTGTGTTTATTTGCCATATGCTTTCCCCATGGCCCGATATACCAAGCAATTGGCTTCGAGCAAGGATTACAGCCCATAATTGCTTGGCTTTCTGAGTTATCTTTCGGATATGTTCTAACACCGTACATGACGCTCTCCAATGTGTGCATGCTCACCATGACGCGTAATTTTGAATATCAGGCTGACAAATTCGCTTTTAAGCTGGGATTTGCCGCTTCACTCAGGGAAGCATTGCTGAAGCTATATGCAGATAATTTAACGTTTCCTGTGTCAGATAGTTGCTACTCTAGCTGGAATCATACACATCCCACAATGTTGAGTCGTATAAGGAGACTAAATCGCCTCGAGCAGGAAAGCTAATCAACAATAATAATTTATCTATAATCAAATTTGTTTTAATTTAATTTCGTAAGTTATAATAATTCACGCATTGAAAAGGCACCATAAGAATGCATAATGATAAAATAAAAAAAATATCGTTATAGTTTATCAGAATTGCATTAAGAAATATCAACGACTTAACACAATATAACACTTTAAGGACTGACTATTGGCCCAAAAGATCGAATTTTTTGGCAATAAAGTCTACTAAAAATTAGGAATTTTGCAGAACTTTATTAGAATGTTTTGAATTTTGTTATTTTTTTATTTTCAATTTAATTTTATAATTTTATTGTTGAATAAGCCAAGTCACGTCATATTAATAATTTTCACAATTTCCGGTTTAAAATTCACGCAAATGGAGTTTTTGTTGAAAAGGGGGAAAGGGGACAGAATATTATGCACGGTCAATTAGGAAACTTATAAGAACAAATCGTACTTATACATTTTCAGTAAGCCTCAGTTGTTAGTTAACTCTACGAAAAGTACGAGAAGAATTTACATTTTTTTAACACAATCCACATAAGCAGTAAGCATACAAATAAAAAACTATCTCAAAAGAAATAATACCTTATTTCATTTTACATTGTTAAATTATTTTAATTGACTCAAAAATATTTTAATTGTGCCAAAACTTAAAATCATGTTAAAAAAATTTGTTTTGTTTGTTTTAAGCGTCTAATTGATTGCTGACTTTAAGAGTTTACAAAAAACCTAACATTATATTATAAATTTTTTAAAATTATAGGTGATATGTATTTACTTTAAGATTGCATCAGCAAAATGTCAAAATTCTTACATGGAAATTTCGACTTTATGCCATAGTGGGACCAAAGTGCACTGTATAAAATCTGCATGTTTGATTTGGCGCTAATTCGATTATTTTATTTAGTTTCAATTTGAAACTATTTGTGGGCGCCAAAGCTAAATATCGCTACTGATTGAGAGCCTAAAATCGAGAAAATCGCTCGCACATATTCAATTTCTTTTGCTGCTCTCTTCAAACTTGCTTCGAACTCGAACATCCGATCTCTTGCTCGCACTTTTGTTGCCGTACTGTTTGCACTTGCACAGTATGGCACTTGCAACCGAATAGCGAGTCACAGTTTTAGAGCTACTACTAAATAGCGGCTCCCAGTTGTCAGCAACTTGCGAGTGCTTATCAATGCATGTCAAGCTGTATGTTATCAGAATCCAATTGGAACGGTTGTTCGCGCGTGATAAAATCATAACAAAAACATAAATATACAAACAAATAATATGAAGCGTGCGTAATTTGATTGAGCAACACGTAAATTTAAAATTTGTACTAGTCAAAAATACTAGTACTAGCACTTGTACTAGTCAAAAATGAGCGCTGTGTACGCAGAGAAATTACAGCAGGGCGTGGATGCGGAGGCAGATGCCGGCGAAGCAGATATGCCGCGATTCGGATTGAAGCTAAAGTTTGATCATGTGTGGCCCGAGAAGCGCAATCAGAATCTGAGACCATCGATAAAGCAATCATTGCCGATGCTGTCGCTGGCCTGCAGGTGAGTTCCCCCAGACTACACGGATGTTGGATCTTTGTAAATTATTAATTGAGGCACGTAATGCGAAATCAATAGCCAGGCCTAATATTAACTATGCACACAGTCAACGAACATAAAAAGCCTGTGCGTGTTAAATATAGCACCCAGGTCCTGTCCACACACACATACATACATACACATATATGTGTATAAGTACGTACGTTTGTGTGTATTAATAAACTGAATACTAAGTGACATTTAATTGTGAAAGGGTCAGTGGGTAGAAGGGAACAAGAAAATGGCTTAGGAATTTGTGCAGAGCAACGCAAGCAGGAAAAACTATAGAAATATAAACAATATAAATATGAAAAGGCAAAGGCAACATAGAAAAAACTAATAAAGATATGAGTAAATAATTCAGATGAAAATAATTGTGACACACAATTAGTTCTTACTACCTTTTGTCTTCTATAGATTGTGTGGCCTGGAATTCTAACAGAGCTTTAACTGACATATGTCGCCTTTTGTTTGACATGGAATTGAAAAGTGAATCCTTTGATAAGGACCTTATTACTCTTTTTATTTTTGCTTAGCTTCTGTAGCTTCCCGCATAGTTACGTTGGCGCCAGCTTATTCCCAAATTGCCACCCATTTATTTCGTTGGCGTTGTCTGCCCGACTTGGCGCCAGCATGGGGCCGCTGTTTGCGTGTCCTGGCCACATTTGGAGTCGTAAAAACCTTGTTGCTGTTGTTGTATGTACTTTCTTTGCCTTCAGCTCTCTCTCTCTCTCTCTCTCTCTCTCTCTCCCTCTTCTCTTCTCTCTCTCTCTCTGCAACATTCAAATTCGACTGTTGTGGATTTTTTATATATTTGTGTCGGTATTTAACACGAATTTTCCAGTGCTCCATTTATGAGTGCAAACGCCAATCAACGTAGCTATGACCTATGCTAGAGCAATGCAAATGTCTAAAATAACGCAACAAGATCGAAGAATTGGTGTAGGGCAAGATAAGTGCAATGAACTCCAACTGTGCATATTTCTTTTCCCACCTCAAACTTACGTTGATAACTAAATGTGGGTCAGTAGGACTGCAGATGCTAATAGATAATTTGGTAGGAGACACTAAATAATTAATAAATAAAACACTAAATTGAAACTGTAGAGTAAGCCGACAAACATGTTCAAGCAGCTTGTAAACACTCATAGATCAATATCTATGATTGGCGTGCTCATTTCATAGTTGTCAAACATATAATTGTATTTTTTTAATGTTTTGCTGACTCGCTCTTAGAGATAGTAGCATTTGTCATAAAAATTCTTCAGCCTTATCTTACTTTAATTTTGGTTATTTTTATATGCTTGTCAACAAATTGATTATTAAGTCTACAGCTGTTCTAACTTGGGCAGTTTTCTTATCAGATTTCTTGTCTAGGGTACAATTAATGGTTTTTATAAAAAACATCAGCTGGCAGTGTCGATTAGATTTGTAAAATTCTATTTGCTTATTTTATAGAAACACTCATATAAAAGCTTAGCACATTTGTTTATTAACACAGCTGCGCACACGAATGTGTTCAAACAGCTTAATTGAATAAATAAAAAATGAGAAACGTTTGCGACATATAAATTTCCATATAGTATAACAAACTAAGTAGATAAGCTCCATTGAATTGCTGACCCACTTTGGTGGGTTAGACTGCATTCAAAAGCGAGTTCAATGTAACAGTTGAGTTAAGTATGCGAAGCA
The DNA here is from genome assembly GCF_011750605.1 of Drosophila busckii. NCBI lineage: Eukaryota > Metazoa > Arthropoda > Insecta > Diptera > Drosophilidae > Drosophila > Drosophila busckii. Next base: position 7,059,069 of record NC_046604.1, read on the forward strand.
TCTTGGCAATTTCCTCGTACCTAATGCTCTTCCGTTTTGCATACAATCGAAGAAAAGCGACATTTTATCCTAGATGTGAACTGCCTTTGGCAACAGCCCAAGTTAACTTTTCATGCGAAGATGTAATGTAAAAATAAAATTCACCAGAAGAGCGGGAGTCATATTAAGTTATCAAAAGAGCCAACTAATGGCTGCATACACTTTAATAAATTCAAACAAGATTACATACGTTCTATGAGAAAATATATGTACATATGTTCAGACCTCCCTTCTAGCGTAAAGGCTATTTAAACATATATTAACCATAGAGATTTACTTTTGTGTTTTGACAAATCCAAAATAGTATTATTATATATACTATTTATTTGCTCTCAGTGTATCTATGCCATACAACTTCATATTTGCCCTCAAATCACAGTACGTTGTATCTATATGTGGATTTCTTCAGCGCCCTTAACGCAGTTCCGCTTGGAGAATAAAACATTTCTCTTTGCCCATGGCTGACACATTCTATGTGCAATCCCAGAGCACTTTTCTTTATTGTTTTTTGTCTGTCATTTCGTCTCTCCATAAAAATCATTTATATCTTTTAACGGAGCAGTGTTTGTTTTTGGTTTTGTTCAGATTTTTACTTTGAGGCTTCAACTTGTCGCATTTTGTTTATTTTTGGACGATGCATTTATATTATTTAGTTCCATGTGAACAAATTAGAGATCTACTCTGATTTTATTTATGCATATGTCTTGACAGCAAATTAAAGCTTAGATAGTGATTTGTTAGATTTAGAAAGGCCAACTTCTTCTTTTTTTTAATAGCAGCCCATTGCTTTATTTTTGATTTTCAATTAAAAACAGTATGCAACATGCTGCTGACATCTGCAACTGCAACTGATTGCCTGCGTCTCTGGGGCAATTCAATATGCATTCGTTTTACTGACAGGAAAATAGTTTTTTAATTGAATTGCAAGCGCGGCTTTGCTGCCACGTCGGTTGCGCCTAATTTAGCAGGATAAAATAGAAAAACAGCATTGGCCATGCTCAGCGATTTGTTGCAAC